>NW_022196914.1:53427119-53450235 GCF_008632895.1 Mastomys coucha
GTCAAACAAGAACAAGGAAATTAATGAATATTTTGAACTGAAAAATATTAAAAACATAGTATATCAAAATACGTGGGAGTCAACTAAAATAGTACTCTCAGAAATTTTTATAGTTTTAAATGTTTATCTAAGAAGAGAAAAATGGAGGAAACCCCTCAAATCTAAAGTTGAACTTCCATATTAAGAAGCTTCCAGCCTTGTGGGACTGACCAGGACACAATGAGAAGACCAACCCTAAGGATAATAGGTATAGAAGAGAGTGAAGACTCCCAACCTAAAGGGCCAGTAAATATCTTCAACAAAATTATAGAAGAAAACTTCCCTAACCTAAAGAAAGTGATGTACATGACTATACAAGAAGCTTACAGAACTCCAAATAGACTGGACCAGAAAAGAAATTCCTCCTGTCACATAATAATAAAAAGACCAAATGCACTAAACAAAGAAAGAATTTTAAAAACAGTAAGGGAAAAAATGTCAAGTAACCTATAAAGGTAGGCCTATCAGAATTACACCAGACTTCATACCAGAGACTATGAAATCTAGAAGATCCTGGGCAGATGTCATACAGACCCTAAGAGAACACAAATGCCAGCCCAAGCTACTATACCCAGCAAAACTTTCAACTACCATAGACAGAGAAAAAAAGATATTCCATGACAAAACCAAATTTACACAATATCTTTCCACAAATCCAGCCCTACAAAGGATAATAGAGGGAAAACACCAATGTAAGGAGTAAAACTACACCCTAGAAGAAGCAAGAAAGTAACCTTTCAACAAACCCACACAAATATAATTCCACCTATAATAACAAAAATAGCAGGAAGTAACAATTACTTTTTCTTAATATTCTTTAATATGAAAATTATTATTATCAACTTATCCTAATCGATTCAAATTCAAAAGTATGAAGAATTGAAAACTTGTTTGCTATCATCTGGTGGTCTCTCTAATTTGGTAATTGGAGAAATAGGTCCAATATTGTACAATCCATACACACTTTCTGCTTGTTTGTACCTGACGGTGTTTTGCCGGGTACCACATAATGGTCTTGAAACCATGCTTCCCCTATCTCAGCCTCTTTATTAGTAGTATTGTTTATTTGATGTTTTTATACTATACTATGGTTTTCAGAACAGCTTACATATTTCAAAAGTATTTATACAGCCAAAAGAAACATAAACAATTAACTTGGGAGGAGGCTTATAAGAGAACAACAAAAAGTGAGACTGAATGCTTTGCTTGATGTTTGTAACTATTGTATCAGTTTTGAGGAAGAAAACTTTATAAGTTACTCTTTCTCTGAGATGATTGCTTTTCAAAATCATTATAACAACCAATGAACCAGATTCTTACCCTCACCTAATGTCTGTGCCACCCTCCAAGCAGAACCATTGTTCATTGAAACAGTTGGTGAATGACTTCATGGATAGACCATCTTAATACACACACCATTTCTTAAATGAATGTAACCTGTTCTCTGTGGGCTGATAATGAAGACAATCACTCCAGTCAAATAGCTTTGACCATAGCAGAAAATTTGTATCCAAAAATCATGCCTACAATTCACTCCTTGGCACAGCAGAACTGTCAACTCTTAGCTTAGCTGCTAGGGAGATAAAATCCTTTGGTGATGTAAGGGTCATTGAAGTACAGCCTTCTTACAATGAACTCCAATGTCTAAAAATTTGTCTTATTTTGGGCTTGTACCATAGTAAGAGCCAAGATTTTAAGCTCTACTAAATATAAAACAAGTAAACAAACAAATAAACAATCTTTATCTATTTATATTCATTTTAAAAAGATAATAGTGATATATTATTTTAAAATATACAGTTAATTTGTTTGGAGTTATTTAAAATTTATATTGAGAAAAACATGTATTTTCAGTATTGCTGTAGACAAGCATCTACATAAGATTGTACAATTGATTGTTGATTTATATCAAACAACTTTTATAATACTCATTTTTACTGTTACAACATTTTATAAATTTTAAAGAATATGATAAAAAATGAAAGATATTACAGGTTTCGAAGGGGGGTCTCTGGGAGTAGGTGGGGTACAAAAGGGAAAGAAGAATGTGATGTAACTCTATTTACTTAAAATATGTTTTTAAATGTTAACAAATTCAGATAAATTGAAATTATGTATCTTTTCTCATCATAATGCAATAAAACTTAAATCAATTTAAAAAGAGAAAATGTGCTTACATGTAGGTATAAGGCATGTAAGTGTATGAGAATGTGCTCACATGTAGGTATAAGGCATGTAAGTGTATGAGAATGTGTTTACATGTAGGTATAAGGTATGTAAGTATGTGAGAATGTGTTTACATGTAGGTATAGGGTAGTTAAGTGTAGGACAAGAAAAATCTTAAGCTTAACAAATAGGATAAAAATTCTAGGTTGAATGCAACCCTAAATCAAGTCAATAAAGAGGATATACTTCCTGAGATTGATTGTGATTATCAGTCAGTTATTATTGATTAATCAATCAATTATTACTGATTATGAGCCATAACTTCCTGCTGCCTCTGAACTCCGTCCTACAAAGAAACAATGAATCCAGGCAAAGAAGAGAAACCCAAAGTCCTTGATCCACCAGCACCAGAGAGTACTACCTAGATGTGAGCACACTTACCAGAGAGCATTCCGTCTAGTTCCCCCTGGACAACCATGCAGATGTTAAGCTGAACCATGAGAAGACCCATGCCTATGTGTTATTGATGTCTGTGTCCACGGCAGGCAACTTAGTTCAAATTAAATCTAAAGGAGCACCACAAGACTCAAGGGGGCAGAGAGGTAGGGTTATCCTAATTTCAAGAATGGCCTGAAAAAAAAAATACCCAAGGGACAAACCATGAGCTGGGAGCCAGCTCTCAAGATTTGTCTCAATGGTAGCAAGGAGCTCAGAACTAGAAATCCCAATTCAAAGAATATGAGTGACTCCCATCCCTAGCTTCTGTAGGCCCAGCATTCTTAAACTGGGAAAATCAGGACACGAAGCAAAGGAAAGGAGGCAATTGTTTGATCTGTCATGTGACCCAGCCAAGACCCTTACTTCCATTTGCGTAATGGATGAAAGGTGCCACAGAAAGTGGCGACCTTGCTCACAAGGGCAAAGATGCAGGGGAGGTTTCTTTACATCTGAGCAAAGGCAGTTTGGGTCAGCATTAGCTCTCCTTCCTCAGGCTAGCCCAGTCTAGACATCCTCTTCCCAGCATTATCACTGCCATATTGTCAGTTTCCACAAACCTCTGACTGCTAGAGGATGCTGTAGCACCCCACAAAAGGAGATACTTAGGGGCTCCCCACACTTTAAGAAAGCATTTGTCTTGGAATAGGACTGGGGTGGGGGTTAGACGAATCTGAGTGGATCTTCTGATTCTAAAGGTCATAGATAGCATTTCCTGAAGGAAGAATTCTAGCTGAACCACCTCTTCTTCCCTTCCCTTTCCTCCCCTCTCCTCTCCTCCTCTCTCCCCTCTCCTCTTCTCTTCTCCCCTCTCTTCCCTTCCACTCTACTCCCCTCTCCTCTTCTTTCCTCTCCCTTCCCTCCCTTATCCTTTCTTTTCTTCCTCTCCCCTCTCATTTCTTCTCTCCTCCCCTCCCCTTTCGTCTTCTCTTCTTCTCTCCTCTCCCCTCTTCTCCTCTCTTCTCCTCTTCCCTCACACTTTCCCTCCTTTCTCTCCCCCATTCTCATCTTCCAGTTGAGGTGTGTGCCTTTCCTGGGATCTCCACAGTGGCTTGCCCACTGTACATTCACCATTAGATAGACGTGGGAATGCTAAGTTGAAGCTTGCTCCTATGGTCTTTTCAAGGTCTGGCTCCATGCAAAGCTCATGCCATGGTTCAAATGTTTCTGGAAAGGAAGAGGGTATCAAATGGGCAGTTAATTCTGGTTTTATCACTGAAAGAATTGTGTCCCAGAGATTGAGTAAACCAAGCCAATCAGCCACCTTAGCAAGGAGAGAAAGCAAATGAGGAGAAAAGGGAGACAAACATGAAGGACAAAGGAGGAATTGAATTAAATGAAGTTGATGTGGCTTTGGGACAGAAGCTCCTGTGCTCTGACTTGGTTACAGCTGAGTGACAAATGAGTTATTGGGACCATGGGGAGATATGATGAGCTCATCCCTATGTAGGAGCAAAGGGGCAGTGAGCCAGACTTGATCCAGTCATAACTGAAGCCTGGAAATAGAATCATGGTATTCGTCTGGAAAGCAGCTGTGGAGAAGGTCCCCTTTGTAGGATTCTACACTGGATACTGAGTGTACAGAAGGAATGAGAACAGACCCTGCCATCTGGGACTCCAGAGGAAACTTGCTAAGCAAATATGCCAGTGCTGCCTGTGGTGGGCCTGCCTGCAGGGGGCGTGGGGGAGTCCGCACACACAGCTGGTACACACTAAAAGCAGTTCATACCCTAGGGATCCTGAAAAACAAGGTGTTTCTCCCTGCATGACGAGTCATGGGGGTATCCCTGCATGTTAGAAAGAGACCTGTTGCTTTGTGGGTTTCAAAGAGCACATAGACTTTCGCTTAAATTAGACTTGATATCACAGGCAGGTGGACATGAGGGAACACTGGGTCAGCAGACATTGGTGGGAGGCCCAGGGAAGAGGGGGGCTTAAGAAGTTTCCACTAAGCTCAGGGCAGATGGAGCAGATATCCCTCAGATGACAGCCTTGACGGCTCCTTCCTGGGCCACCCATTTTTCTAATGCTCCCAGGGCCAGTGGCCAGGCAGCTGTCCCCTAGCCCACAGACACAGAGCAATAGACCTGAGAAGTGGGTCACAATCCAGTAAAAGTGGTTTTGATAACTTTGTGTCATAACCAACGAACTAGAGAGTGGGCTAACATTGAGAGGACTAGACCATTGATCTCTTAGTTAGTCTTGACCTTACCCATGAGTCCAGCTTCCACAAGTCTAACTGGTATCTATTGAGTTTTATTAACTATTGACAAGTTTTCTCTCCTAAATTTTAACAGCTTCCCTTTCCCCTATAGCACATGTGGAGAATGTATTATCTTACGGAATAAAATATGTTTATGAGTGATTTTCAAACAAATAAGAAAAAATTGTAGGGAGCGCCTTTCTCCACAGGCCAGAGGGAAGCAGATAAGAACTAAGCCTTCTCCATTAAATTAGCATGCCTAAATTAAACATTCCTTTTATCTATCTCTCCTTCCTACTTGCCCTTGTTGCTGGTCGGGGGTGGGTATGACAGTGAAGCAGGGCTTTCAAGAATCTGCAAGTGATTGGGGTTGATTCTTGTCACAGGGAAAAGCTTTGGAGCTCAGCTTAACAAGCAGACTCATAAAGGAAGCCTTCCCTGGACCATCTGCTTGCTGCAGGCCATGACAACAAATCCCTTAAACATAGCAAAGCTAAGGAGGAAGGGAGGTGGGTGTGAGGAAGGGGGAAGTGAAGTTTCACAGAGACAGGGCTTCCAGTTGAGGCTTGAAGGATGCACAGGAGTGTTTTGCACACTTAAACATTAACGAGGAGCTCATTAAACACGAACCAGGACCCATAGTACAGATGAGTCAAGCACATGAAGAAACAAGATCGGATCAGGACTATGCAGAGGGGGATTGGGCATTTATTGTAGCCAGGTGAGATTTCCCTCCAGAGTCCAATTAGGGTTCATGTTCCAGTTGCTGCCCTTGAAGATACCAAGAAGTCCCATCTTCCCCATTAGCAGTAGAGCTGGTTTTTAAAAAGGTGAGCTAATGGCTTGCAGAAAGCTTTTTATAAACTCAGGGTTAAAACAAAGAGACTGTGGCTCCGTTCACAGTTAACTAGAGATTTCTTCACCAGCACTCATTTCCCCAAGCTGGCTTGAGTTTAGGGTTCACTACACTCAATTTCTTTACTGCTTTGTGCATCTTCCTGTTTGCTCCAAAGATCTCCTTCCACTCTGAGCTACTGGGCTCCTGCCTCTCTCTACAGTGACATTTTCTTCCCTTTCTCTCTCCCTTCCCGCCTTCTCAGCTGTCAGAGCCTGACTCAGCCGGCGCTGTGTGGGAACCAGTGTGGAGTGAATCACTGAGCGGTGATTCTGAAGGGGACCAGTCACCTGATTACCCCCTAATCCATCAGGCACATCTTGTTCCTGCCTAGCTGACCATTTTCATAGGAGCTATTTTTTGTGTGTCAGACTGTACTCCTGGACTCCAGGCAGAGTATAGAAAGCAGAGAGCTCATGGTGTAGTTGGTCAGAATCATGTTTCCCAGGGCACTGACTGGGATTTTGACAAGACACAGCTGGCTGAGGGAGTATGCTGAAAAACTTAGTCCTGGGGTGAGGAAGAAGAGGAGGAGGGCCCTTTAAATAGCAGGTGGCTTCACTGTTTCTATAAATGAGATAGTACGTTTCCACTGAGCGCTGATTACAAAGATGGTCTTTTATTAGACAGCTGTACCAACCCATAGGCCAGCCCTTGAGGCTCTATCAGGGAAAATTTCCCTGCGGCTCATAAACATGCTTGGCTGCACATCTCTGTTTAGTGCCAAGGCTGTTTGTTACTGATTTCTGCCTGTGGATTCTGCGCAGGCCACAAATGAGCAGCCTGTCGGGGATAGAAGGAGAGTCATGGGCCAGAGCCTTGTTTCAAACACTACCAGACTTAGTTATCCTTTCCATTTGTATGTTTATCTTAAAGCAGTTCACTCTCTGGCTGAAGACACTGAAAAGAAACACAGGTGCTCTGCCCTAAGAGAGGGAGAGGAGAGGGGAGAAGAGAATGGGAAGAGGCCTTCAAAGCCCTGTAGATCTCTCTATGAAGGAGTGCTGAATGTACCTTTAATCAACTCAGAACTCCTTGAAAATGCAGAATGATGTGGGTGGTGTATGAGCTCTGCATTGCCCCTGGGTGAACTACCCACTTTGCAGTAACTTGCCTCTTAGGAAACTGAGCTTCGTGGCCCATGGTCCATGGCCAACCCATTGGACAACGTTCCTGAAAACATGGTGGCCTGAGTGGTTGGGAAATCAACCCGGGTTGGTCAAAACCTCACTAGCCAAGTCTCCACACCACTCCACTATTGTCTCTTAATTTGGCATAAATCATAGCAGCTAATACTTACCAAGAATCTACTTGATTTTTTTTATATTGTCTAACACCTTAGTTTTTTTTAAGATTTATTTTACATCACTTAGATGTGAAATAAACTAGAGTATGCATGCAGTCCTAAGTTCAACCTGCAAAAAATAAAATAAATGTTATTTAACTTATAATTATTGTTGTTACTATTGTTACTGTGGAGGAGGCATATGCATGCCACAGTGCAAATGTAGAAGTCAAAGGATGAATTTGTAGAGTTGATTTTCTTCTCCCATCTTTACATGTGTGTGGGGATTGAACTCAGGTTAGCAGTCTTGAGCAACAAACACCTCTAACCAATAAACCATTTCACTGGCTCTAATTCTAACAACTCTGTGAAATGCATTGTATTTTCAAACCAAGTCACCAAGACTCACTCACAGAGTCACTGATGGAAAGTGACATGTCCAGCAGTTAATTCCAAGTGGATGAAGGCACAATGTTGTCACCGCTAAGTCTATTCCCCGGTCCTCTCCTGTCCATGCTAAGCCCTTCTGTGAGAGAATAGTAGAGGCCACTACTCAAGAAGTATCCACAAAATAAAGAACTCATCCACACACACTATACTAATCCATTTCTTAGCTTTCACAGTATCTGGGGGGAGGGTTACTAGGTCTTAGACACTGAAGTAAATAAATCAGCTAGATGCTCCAAGTAAGAGTCCTCAATTATAAAATCTCCTTCCTCCTCCTCCTCCTCCTCACAGGATAGTAGGTTGGCAGAAACCCACATGTTCCAGAAGCAGGAGACACAAGTATATTGTAGTATGTCCACCCCCGAGTGGGAACAGAAGGCAAGCACATTCACTTCCCAGATGGCCAGTGTTGGAAGAGGGGGCTGGCTAGACCCCAAGCCCTTTCCTGACCTGCTCTTGGCTTGGGGTACTGGGGTGGAGGCTGCTCCTCTGAGAAATGCATTTTGCCCTTTGCTTGCAAAACATCTTTGAGTGATTGATGAACCTGTCCCAGGGCAGAAAGGAATGGCATTAAAATAGAGCCACTTTAAAACAAATATTTCACTGTTTCAGGAAGCCTCAGCTACTTAGACTTACAACAGGATCAAAAGAGATCAGATTGTGATGGCTGTGGTAGGGACCCGAGGCATGCCAAGAAAGGAGTCTTGGTCATGGTCACTTGTAATAAGATGAGAAATGCATTCACACAGAGCTGTGACCTCTGTTTTCTTCATTGGCTAAAATTCCAGCAGATCCAGCTCCCGATAGGGGCCATAACTCTTTCTCAATAGATTATGTCTGCCTTGGGAAATGGGTTGGAGGCCTCAAGTATGCAGATTGAAAGGTCACACAGACCATGTTGACCCAGTACACATGGGTGGCTCAGGACAGCGCTCAGCTTAGAACCATTGAGAAGCTGACCTTGTATCCACAATTATTCCATGTTTTTGGGGGCTTTAATTCTTCTTATAAAGGGTAGACATGGGACTTTTATAGGCAGTGGTATTATGTAGACTAAATCCTGTAAGCACCCAATAACACGTAAAGTGTTGCTTCCTCAAGGTTAGACTAACACAGTAGAAAGGGGCTTTTATGAGTTATGTCTTTGCTCTGCCACTTAGTAGTTATGCGACCTTGGAGAAGAATCCTAGGAATATGTACTTCACAGAGCTATTGTGAAGACTGATGAGATAATAGCATTTGCTACTATCCATTTAGCTGTGATACATCAAGAGTCTATCTCTATGTCTCAGTTAAAGGCAAAGTGTGCCCACAAATGACCTCCATGGGCTCAAGCTTGTCTGGATCAGACTGGTAGAGACAGGACTCATGCCCCCAGCTCTTCAGCACCTGCCTAGCCTGTTGGGACACTTCGCGCTCACCCTCTGTCTTCTCAGCTTCTGAGATCTCAGGATCCCAGAAGTGTGATCCCTGCTTAGCCCCCTCTCCTATAGCCTGTCTTGTTCTATTACTGCTGGCATCCTGGTGGGACAATTTCACGGGGAACTGGAACCAGTGCATTAGAGTAAGAAATGTAAAGAGATACCATTTTCTGCCTAATCTGCTTTCTCCCCGTGGGTCGATTTGACTGCACTTTTACTTTGGAATAAAAAGAACCTAGAAACCAGATAAGCAAATATCTTATTATCAAGAACCATCTGCAGAAAATTCCATGCAGTGTCTCCAAGGTCAAAGCTATGATCTGCCTCATAACAACAACAGACAGACAGACAGGCTGGATAAGGAATCACGAGGCACTGAGACACTGGAGCAAGAGCATTCATTTCAACTGAATCTATGAGTTCTCTGTGCAACCAAAATCTTCAAGGGAAGTTCATGAGTGTATTTAACAGAAACATCTAAGATCACTTGGAGTCAGCTGGGAGGAGGGGGGGTGGGCAGGAAAAAATCAACAGCAACCCTGAGCCTTGTTCTTGGCTCTTTCCTTCTCTCTGATCCCAGATTTTCATTTTTTAAGAGTGCCATCTGTTCTTCCTGACTTTCTTGTCAAAGGAAATCATTTTGATTTTCAAAACTGTATGTTTTCTCTCCTTCATGTTCCTAGGCTGGTTCTTCCGACTGCATAGGTGAGGGTGGTGGTGTTAAGAGGCCAGTTCCTGCCATTATCTTAAAGACACTCCCACCATGGTAGGCTGAGTCCCAGGCTTGCTGGGCCAATGGTACAGAATTGTAAGATGGCAGTGGGATTTTCTTTAGACTGCTGGAGACCTAGGCAAGGTGGTACAAATGTTCTGTCTACGGAGTCCAAGGCAGTAGCCAGGTGTGGCTACTTCAAGTGGGAAACTACATTTTAAATTTTAATTCATTTCTATTAACTTATCCCCTTCTCTAAATGTAAATATACAGATCGTTAACTATACGACACTGTTTACAGGACTATGTGTGAAAGCAGATTCAGGGAGTTGAGGTAAGACAAACTCCTACTGCAGCAGGCTCACACCTACTCTGCCCCCTTTTCTGGCCTTTTCCTGGTAGATGATCCTTCCAGAAACCACTACAACCAACTGGACGTTTCAGAAAGCAGTTTCCTCTAGCACATGGCCACATCAATTTCTTTTCTAAAAGTGATTATATCCTCCAACTACTGTATGGGCTTTCAGATATTCTAGAATATATGGCACTAAAGCCCCATTGTTTCATTTGAATGGTAACTCCAGTGCAAACCATGAATCCTTTTCTTGAGAAGAAATGTGAGTCCAGCCTCAGGTCAGAGAGAAGGAAGACTGCAATCCATTAGTAATGCCTGCTGAGGTTGTGGGCGGGGGTGAAATGGTAATACTGGTTCTCATATTGGCCAGCTCATTATTGATCTTAGTAGCTTTGCTTCAAGAACTACTGAACTAAACTATGTCGCTTACACAGTCCGTCGAATATAGGTGTCTGTATAGAGTCTATGATTCTAAATGTATTTTACAGCAGCCGCCTCCTGTTTTCTTTATCCTTTCCCAATATCTGTAACATCCTAAGTCTCTTGACAAGATAAAACTAAAATATACAAGTATTTTATAAACACTTTAATTTTTTGTTGGATGAAGGCTGAGGTAAGGCAGTGAGATTTTATTAAGAAAAGAGAATGCCGTCTTCCCACGAACTTACCCCTCTGGGCTGGTAGACAGCTAAAGCAGTCAGCTCCTGTATTTCTCCAGCTCAGTTGTTAGAGATGATGAAGACAAAGATGCACAGAATGGGCAAATGCCTTACAGATGGCCACAGGACTCATTTTCTGCTTGGTGCAGGATTCCAAGATTGGAACTAAGAGCAGATCCAGCACAAAGATTAAATCTGGCCAGCAGAGGGAGGAACTATGAGCAAGCAGGTGACTAGCGCACCTCCTCTATCAGTCTGTTGAAGGCTCAGGGATGAGATACAGACATCTCCCACGTGCCACTGATAAGAGGCCCAGAAGTGTCCATAACACTTACACCTATTAGAGGTGGGGTGGGGTGGGGGTGGAGGGACCACAGGTCCCCAGTGATGTGGTCGAAGATTACACAGACACTCCCCAAAACAATGGGTGGAGCTTGGGAGTGTGCTTGGCCATCTGCCGGGGTGGGAGACCAGCAGTGACGTTTGGGTTATTATTGTTCCTGCAGCTTTTCTGTTACCAATAGGCTGATGGGACTTGTGGAAGCTGAGTCACTTGGAGCTATGGTGTGGATACTGTGTTCCATTAGGGTTCCTGTATGGAAGCCTAACCTCCAGATAGTATCAGTATCAACAGGGGAAATCTCTGGGAAGTGATTGGGCCATGAGGATCCATCCTCACCAAGAACCAGGACACTTGTAACTGAAGACTAGGGGAGCCTGTCTGGGGACTCAGCAAGAAGGTGCAAGAGAAGAAGCCCTCCCCAGACATGGAACTTGCTGCCATCTTGAACTTGCACTGGCTTGCCTCCAAAGCTTTAAGTCATCAACTTCTGTTGTTTATACAGTACCCAGACTAAGATATTTTGTTATAGCAGCAGGAACAGACTAAGATACAAAGTAATAAGCAGAATAACCCAGGTCTGAATGAATGTCAAATGTCACCCTGGCTCTTGGCAGTGTGTCCTACCAGCTGTTGTTTAGGTTGTGTGGCCTTAGGCCTTCTGCGCCATCTGAGACAGAGATGGTGGGTGAAGGAGGAAGAGATACAACCTAACACTTCTGTAAAATGCCCACTGGGAAAATAAACATGGACCTAAGAGAAACCCAAAGGAACAAATGTCTCGCAAATACATCGTCGGAATAATGCTCAGCAGGCCCCTGTAATGAGCACTGGCCTTGAATCAGCCTCATGGCTGTCTGGTGGCAGCCCAGGCCAGGATGTCTGTCCCAGTTGCTTCCAGGAAAGCTTGCCAGGCCTTAGACTCGGGATACTCAGCAGATACTTGTTAGCTGATTATCTAATTTTAAATTCTCAGGCATCTACATTTTTTTTTCTCAAAGAAATTTGGCAAAGAAAACCAAAGAACTATTTCTGGTTTCTCTTTAGGTTACACTTTCTTCTGCTCAGTTTTGAGCCAATACAGTAAGAATATATAATTCCAAATGGGGCAGCTTTAGCAACTTTATTCAAGATGAACTTCCTTACGACTGTTATTTGTGTTCAGATGCAGACACATGAAAAGGTGACACTACGGGGGTGGCCCCAGTTCTAGATTCCTTACCCTCGATCCCTATTGGCTCTTTGCTTCACCCCTCCATGTCTTCTCTTTCTCTTCTGAAGTCTGATCAATTGAAACTGGAGTTGTAGACAGTTGTGAGCCACCATGTGGGTCCTGACATAGGAAGCCAGGTCTTCTGGAAGAGCACTCAGTGCTCCTAACCACTGGACCATTTGTCCAGTCCTTCTCTTTTCTTTAGTTGCTAGAGTTTGGATCCTAAATGTCCCTCAAAGACTCACTTGTCACCTTGATCATTGGCTGTTGGGAAAGTGACAAGAACATTAAACAATGGGGCATCATGAGAGGTCTAAGGTCACTGGGAGTGTGTCCTGGATGGGGATCATGTGACCGCACACTTCCTCCTCCTCTCTCACTTCCTGGTGAGTGGTTTCACACTTTGGTTCAATCCTACATGACTGAACTCCCTCCGCAGAGCAGTGGGCCAGTAATCATGGATTCAGACCTCTAAATGGTGAACTAAAATTAACTGTTTCTCTGTGTAAGTGCATTTTCTCATGTCACAGTCACATGCATGAGCCTTTTGTTGTTAGCATTACTAGCACTTTTTAATATCTACCTCATAGATCCTGATTTTTACTTTAAGCATCTATAGCATAAATTTTTAGGTTCCAATCTCTACTGGACTTCATCCATTTACGTTATTTTAAGTCTCTTCTAGTTGTATCTTGTTTTTTTAAAAATATACTCTGAACATTCTTTAATTAGAATTCTAAGTTTTCCTCTAACTTCCTAAACACAAAATATCTTACATGTTGGCTTTTTAATTTGAAGCCTTTAATTTCTCTCATTTTCAGCCTAATGTATTTTAATTACTTTTCCTTTATATTGAAATTTTAAAAGAAGTTATTTTTTTTTTAAGTTTTGTTTGTGCCACATGTTTGGTTTTTGTATTGGCCTTAAAGTTTCTGAGTCTGTTCTGTTCTTAAGTCTCTTTGTCTTTCCCATAGGAGTGGAAAGTGTAGCTCTGAAAACATTAATATAGGAAGGTTCAACCCCAGCCAGACTGGAGGTCATTTTCTCTCCAGCTGCCTCCTAGGGCACCTTTGATCTCTTAACAGAGAAGCCACCTCAGGTAAGTGTTGTCTGGCAAAGGTTCTCTCCTCTTCTGGCTTAAGAGAGCCTGGGACAGATTCACATCCTGTTCCCATGTAGTAGGTTTCACTGTGCAGAGAATTCAAGAAAACAATCCCCAGGCCCTCTTTCTTGTCTCACCTAAACACAGAGGATCTCTGGGGCCTGGGGTTGGTTTTGAATCTCCTCTTCCCCAGTGTGCTTGTTCTGCCTGGGGGAGTACCATGCTCCCCAGGGAAACTAGGATTCAGAGGACACCTGAACCAACTCTCAGGGCCTTACTGGGCAAGTGAGATGCCATCTTGAGACAATTTGACTCCAAAATTCTTGAGTCCCTTTGGAGGAAATCCCAGGGTAGGCTGTCTTTCTCCAGAGGTATCTACTCTATTACTATCAAACTCAGCACTCTGAAGCATCAGACTGTTTGGAAAAAAGATGCCATCTTTGGACCTTTCCTTATCAAATAAAAGTAAGAGGGTATGTTTAGCTGTGAACAGTCTCCTTTTCCCTAGTAAGTATAGTAGATTTGCATTTGTCAGATGCAGACTGCATCTGCCTGTGATTCTGAGAAGCATGACATGGAAGAGCTTCACCCAGAAGTCTTCATCCTCTAACCAAGTGGCGAACAGATGGGTGGGAAGGAGGTAGAGCCTAAGGATCCAGGCCATAAACATTTCTCAACAGCTATGAAATTTCTGCTTCCCTACAACATTGAATTATAATACCATTCCTCCCATAAGATGTCCCTTAAAACATGCTAGGTTTCTAAACCCTCATGCTGAGGAGAGCACAGAAGCCAGTGTCCTCATTGTCCTTGGGAGGTTAACTTCTGAGAAGCAAGTTGGTCATGAACACCCAAGAGCTTTTGAAAGGTTAATATTCTATATGAAAAGATCAGTTTTATTTTATTTTTAATCTTAAAAATCAGTTATTATTATTATTATTTCTCTGTCTCTGTCTCTGTCTCTCTGTCTCTCTGTCTCTCTGTCTCTCTGTCTCTCTCTCTCTCTCTCTCTCTGTGTGTGTGTGTGTGTGTGTGTAAAATATGTGAATGTGAGTACCCGCACCAGGGTGTGAGCGTGGAGGTCAGAGGTAGCTTTGTGAAGCTAACTCTCTCAGGGTGCAATTGCCTTTATCCCTTGACCCATCTCCTTGACTCAAAGATCAATTTTTAAAAGAAAAGATTACTAAGGACAAATTAGGAACAAGGAAGTTTATCAAAACATTATTATAATGTGGAAATAAAACAAGAGAAAGAATGAAAAAGAAACACGAAGAAGCAGGGTTTAGTGTCATACCTGCTTGTACATGTAGGAGAGGGACTATCTTCTAGTCATCCTGCATCAGGTCTGCTCTATCAACACAGAAAGACGTTCTAATATAACAACTATACTAAAATAGTCTAGACCAATCATACTTCTCAATTTCTGAAATAAAAATTGAAAAGAGAAACCAGAGGCTTAACAAAAAAAAAATTTTATGAAGAAATAATAATAGCACGTTAACCATACATTAAAATGTAAAATTTCACTTTAAGAAACATTCAAAGGTAGATGTCTTAGGAGTGAAGAAATTCAGTACATTTTTGGGATCCCTTGTCACTTGTGTGTTCTTTCTCTTCAGTGTTTATCAGTAAACCTGACTGGCCTGGGAGGGATTGGATCCTGCCCAGCGCAGAAGGGTACCAAGTTTCCTCATGGTCCCCACATCACTCTACGCAGGGATGCTGAAAGAATCTTTAGACTGGTTTTAAAGAACTTGGGATTTCCTAGGCCCTGTTCTCCCTGCTTTCCCTACCCAACCAAGCGGAGTTTTTGGAGTACCCCAGCTTAGGAGAGCAGTGACTCCGCCCACGGAAGCCAGGAGGGAGGGGAGGCCCACAGACCGGAGGTTAGGTTCCGCTCTGGTGTTCAATATTTGGGAGTCAGCTGCAGTCCTGGGCGCCCTTCCATGATATCAGTCTTGCCCGGGAGCAGTAAAGCACAGAAGAAAGGTACTATTTTTTGGACCTCGTCAAAACTCCAACAGATTGGTTGAATTTTATAGTTAAAAGAAAAAAAGATTACACAAAGAAGAAACGTAATAAAGCACAGCCAATGTCAGTGAGGGAGGGAGATGTTCCTGACATGGCAAGCTCTTGGGCTCTGGGGATGAGAAAGGACCCTCGAGCATTCAGGACTGGCCTCTCGGGGCGAACCACTGAGCAAGCAGTAACACTGGGCAAGGGCTGCCCCGCTTCCTGCCCTGCTCCAAGTCAGCTCAGTCCCAAGATGCTGCTGGAAGGAGCATCTGTAGTCCTCTTCTTGCAGCAACTCTTGGTTGCTAAGCAGATCCCTTGGGTAACTATGTGGGCATAAAACCTTCGCAGAACTGCCAGGAACCTGCTTCACCCAATTGTCAGAGTAAAAAATGAAATCATTCCTCTCACCTGTCACTACTTTGCACAAAGCTTCCATTATTGAATGGTGATGGCCCGGAATGTATTCTCACCTACTTGGGGGAATATAAATGAGTTTTTGCATGTTCTACCTCCAAGAGAGTGGGAAGGGAGAAAGGAGGTGTTGGTATCTCCGGAGTTGATACTCTGGGGATCCAGTGCTTGGGGAGCAGTGGGTAGTAGACCAGACCAGCTCACTCTTCATTGTTGGCAAATGGGTGCTTGGAGCAAGTGAAGAATCCTAAGCTCTTCTTAGGCTCAGCAGTGCCTGGGGACCCCACTGACTCCGAGCTGTTGAATCAGTGTCTCTGAGAGGCGAGGCCAAGGCACTCTGCTTTCTAAAGAGATTTCTGAGATGAATCTTTTAAGCACTATTAAAGTTTGAAAACCACCGCTTTCTCTAACACTCGCGTGTAACACTGATAAAGACAAGGAGTTATTACAGATGTGCAAATAAATGTCATGAAGGAATGAGATGCTGTCGGTGGGGTGTAAATTTTAACAGCGTATATTGAAACGGCTGCTTTGAGTCTTGGGGGGCAGATTCATTTCTAGGTCAGGAAGGAGGTGAAGAGGGACAGAAGCACAAAGAGCAGAGAAGGGTAAGAAGCTGGACCAGTAGGCAAGGAATAAGCTTAAGTCCGCAGCGCTAGGGGAGCACAGGTGAGGACGAGGAAGGGGTGTCAAACTGTGGACTTCCGGTTAGTGAGTTTCTCAGAAGAGTGTTTGGTAAGACAGAGCTATGACCAGATATGCATTCAAGAAAAGTAGCTGTGATCTGTGTGGTAGTGGTTCATGCCTGCAATCCCGGCACTTGGGAGGTGGAGACCGGAGTTTAAGGTTAGCCTCAACTATACAGTGAGTTCTAGGCCTGCTTGGGCTTCATGAAAACTCTCCTTGAAAACAAAGCAAAGCAAAACAGCAACAAAGACAAACAAACCAGAAACAGAAACTAATGGGATGGGGGGATGGAGGGAGAAAGAAAGGTAATTCTGAAGAGTAATGCAGAAGGTAGGCTGGGAGAAGACAGGAGGGGAGGCCATGCTGGGCAGAAAGGCAGAAGTCATGAGCTCCTTCTTGTACACATGTTGACTTTGTGTGCCAGTACTGTGTAAAGAGTGTGCCTGTTGGGTTTGTGGCTGGCTGGTTGGCTGGTTGGCTGGTTGGTTGGTTGGTTGGTTGTTGGTTGGTTGGTTGGTTGGCTGGTTGTTGGTTGGTTGGTTGGTTGGTTGGTTGTTGGTTAGTTGGTTGGTTGGTTTTTGGATTTGTTTGTTTGTTCATTTGTTAATTAAATCATATGGAACTTTTAATATAGCACCAAATATGCAGATGATATTTATTTTAAAGAATTTAAAAACAGCATTTAAATTAATCTCACAAAATAAACTTCAGTACTCAGGAAAGTTAATGAAGTTGGTGCTTTTTAAACAGGACTGTGATAGTGCTCAGAGTGACATAACTCTAAGACATTTTAAAAAGCTAAGGCCAGGGATGTACCTCAGTTGGAGGAGCGTTTGCCTGCCATGCACAAAACCCCATCATTGCCTAAACCATGTGTGGTAGCTGCAAGCCCAGCATTGGCAATGTAGAGGTAGAAGGATTAGAAACTCAAGGTCATCCTTGGTTACACACCAAGTTTGTGGCCAGCCTGGGCTACATGAGACTATCTCGAAAAAAGAAAAGAAAAGATAAGAAAAGAAAGAAAGAAAGAAAGAAAGAACAACAAAAACAATAACAAAGCTCTGCTTCTTCTAGAAGTAATTGCTTTAAAGATTAGAGAAATTGTTTCTTTTTTAAAATAGACAAACCTATTATACTGTGTAGATCAGGACCCACTTGGATAGGTGACTCATTCTTTCTGGTTATTGGCCCAGCAGGAAATTGCAAGTTAAGTGCCATGATCTCTGAAGAATGCCTAAGTCCCCAGCCTGCGGTGCATTGTATCCCTAGTTAGTTAAGAACCTCATCTTTTCTCTCTAGATTTTATAGAAAGGTCATTTTCCCTATTTCTGTAAGGTCACCCTCCTCAATTCATATTCTGGCTCTTGGCAGCTTTTCATCCTGCTCTCGGATGCTCCTCAGCTCAGGGCGGGGGCCCCTCAGCCTCTGGCCTGCACTTCTGCTCACCCAGCAGTTTCTCCGGCTTCCCATCTGTCTTCTCAGGGCCTCATCAGTCTCCTCTTCCTAATTTAGCCCTTTGCTCCTGAGGAGGGAGCAGTCCACCCTCCAGTTGACTTTTCCCTCAATTACTGCGGGCTTGACATTTCCCCTTCCTTCTGAGCAGTCCCTCCCTGAACTCTCTCACTCAGAATCTGAATTATTTTGCATTCAATGACTTTTCAGCTTTTGATTTAACATTTAACAATGGTTGCCTGTCAGCCTCCCTTCTTCCCTTTCAAATGCTGAGAGAGCTTACCCAGAGCTTTCTTCTCTGCTTAGAGTGGAGTTTTGCTGAAATTTTAACACAAATTTGACTGGTTTCATCAAGCAGGGATAGATGCCTGGTAGTTCAAGCTCATTATTTCCCCTTTCCCAAATCTTTGACATGACCTCAAACAAAGACACACAGACATAGATATAGACACAGACACACACACACACACACACACACACACACACACACACACACACATGCTTTTTTAAAATTTTATTTTTTGTTACTGTGACCAGAGACTGCCAAGCTTCATTCTGAATAGAATGCTGTTATACATGAGAACCCCAAGGATGAGAGCAAATTAATCTCTCAGTAGAGAAAAAATCACAACAGGGCCTTTTCAGAATTGTTGCAGGACAACTCTTATTTAAATAAATAAATAAATAAATAAATAAATAAATAAATAAATCCTGAAGAGAAAGTCCTCCATGAATCTTGTTTTCAGATAAGATTTCTGAGTAGTAAAATGTTAATTTTATCAGGAAAGAACCCAGAATGGTCTCAGAGATAGGTAACCGCAAGATCCTTGGGAAAGTATCAGTATGAGAAAGTTCAGCTATAAACCTAGGAAGAATTGAAATTATATTCAGATGGTAAATTATATTCAGATGACAGAGTTTTCTATTAAGCCTAAGAAGCACACAGCACTGTTCCGATCAACACTATTAATCAATGGGGAAATGCAAATTCAAGCCACAAGGAGCCACTTCAATATGTCTACTGGAATACCCAATCTGGAACCCAGGCATCATTGCAAGCTGATGGAAGGAGTTCAGCTGGGTCAGTAAATGAGGCAAAATAAGAGGAAATGGTTGGTGTATGCTGGAAGCACACTGGAAATGAAGTGTGTTTGCTTCCATGACAAGAACATAGGATAACGCTGGTCATAATAGAGGGCGAGAAGGACTCGATATCCCAGCTATCACTCATCATATGTCAAATACCTGATTTACATTTGCATATGTAAACGATTTTATCTATTTGTGTGTGTGTGTGTGTGTGTGTGTGTGTGTGTGTGTGTGTGTGTAAAATCAACACCTGAGGAAATCACTTCAAGAAGAGAAGCAGTGGGATGAAGAACCATTATAATATTTTATCACATTTTGGAACACAGACAAAGAACACACAAAGAATTTTCTATGTGCAGAGGCATAGACTAGGTAAGGTTTTTAACTATGTTTGCAAAGATCCTTAAGAGTTTGGTCATTATCAGATCAAAAGTAATTAGACTGACTGATTTGAAAACATTAAAAAGTAATGATGTAAAAACATGTATGAAGTAAAAAGTAATTGTGATAATGAGGTACGTAAGAAGGAATTCTGATAATGAGCTTTTAGTAGAGAAGTAGATTGGTTGGAGAACAGAGCTTGGAATCACACATTCCTGATCAGCTGACTTTTGATAAAGACGTGAAGGCACTTTGAAAGAACTGGTGGAGATCCTTACTCAAGTCTCGGGATGACGCGACCACCCAATGACTCACGAGAGACCGAACTTGCTGCAATTACATGAGGTTTATTGGGGATACTGGTACCGGGGTCGATCTCATGACCTTGTTGGCCAGAGGAGTTCGACCCTGAACACAAGAAGTGAGGAGTATTTAAGGGAAAGACCACAAGCTGGGGGCGGGGAGAGGGTTACCAAGGAAACATGACATAAAAACAGTGGAAAATTTCAGAGGGACCCAACCCAAGGTATTCAGTTAGGGAGGGAAACATATTCATTCTAGGAATGTAATCTTCATCTATCGGTCGGCAGGGTGGAGAGTCTCATAAACCAGTAGACCTTCATTCTTAGTTCCATCTTCATTGTAGATCAGTCAGGAGGGGCAGGTAATCGGGAACCAGAGCCCTGAGGCTCTGAGTTAGCTAGGTTTCTGGAACTAGCCAGTCTACATTCCAGGCTGGCTACAGTGGCCCTCTATGTCCTTTTAGGTAAAGGTTATACACCCTACATTTCTATTAAATGCCCTCATTTTAAATTCTAAGATTCTCTAGCCTTTCAACTTCAGCACATGAAAATGAATGAGGCAACTCAATAGTTCTTTTTAAACAAACCAAACAAAAGCAAGCAAGCACACCAAAAAGTCAACCCTGTGAAGAGATTACTACTACTGTGAAGAGACACCATGACCAAGGCAACATTCCAAAGAAAGCTCTTAATTGCTGGCTAGCTTAAGGTTTCTGAGAGTTAGTCCATGACCGTCATGGCAGGCAGGCATGGTGCTGGAGCAGTAGCTGAAAGTTTACAGCAGGTGGGGGCAGAGGGTGGGTACTGGGCCTGGCAGTCTCTCTTTGAACTTTTTGAAAGTTCAAAAGCTCATCTCCAGTGACACACCCCCTTAAACAATGCCACACCTCCTAATTCTTCCTAAACAATTCCATTAACTTCAGATCAAGCTTTCAAACACTTGAGCCTACAGGGACCATTCTCATCCTGACCACCACATTCTGTTCTCTGACCCATAGGCTTGAAGCCATCTCATAAAGTAAAGATAATGCAAAACGTGTTCAGTCCTACTTCAAAGATCCCTGTAGTCTTTCACCTTCTGAAGACTACTTCAAAGCACAAAGTTGCTTCTCAGACTCAGGGCAATCTCTCTCTCTCTCTCTCTCTCTCTCTCTCTCTCTCTCTCTCTCTCTCTCTCTCTCTCTCTCTCTCTCTCTCTTTCTGAGACAGGGTTTCTCTGTGTATCCCTGGCTATCCTGGAACTCACTCTGTAGACCAGGCTGGCCTCGAACATCAAAGATCTGCCTGCCTCTGCCTCCCAAGTGCTGGGATTAAAGGTGTGCACCACCACCGACCAGTGGCAATCTCTTTACTGTAACCTCATGTTAAAAAAAAAAAAGCAACAAAAACAACAACAACAAAACCAGATCACATACTTCCAACATTCAATGGCACAGAATATATGTTATCATTGCAAAGGGGAGGGAAATGAGCATAGTGAGAAAATTCAGAACCAAAGCAAGAATGAAATCCAGTAGGGCAAACTCCAAATTTTGCATCTTCATGTCTGATGTTAAAGGATTTTTACAGCCGGGCGGTGGTGGCACATGCCTTTAATCCCAGCACTTGGGAGGCAGAGGCAGGCGGATTTCTGAGTTTGAGGCCAGCCTGGTCTACAGAGTGAGTTACAGGACAGCCAGGGATACAGAGAAAACCTGTCTCGAAAATACCAAAAAAAAAAAAAAAAAAAGAGGGGGTTTTACATGGTTCCTCATATCTCCTACTCCTTCCAGGTTTGCTGACTACAACACACTTCTCTCTCTTGGGCTGGTTCCACTCCCTACATGACTGCCATCTCCTTGGCTTGTATCCCACACTCTGCTGTCTCCAGTGTAATCCAGTCTTCACCCCTGCAGCACATGCAATGGCCTCACTAGGCTTCCATGCAAGGACTCCCTTGCCACATGTCTGGCCTTGGCAAGTTTCCTTAGCCACAAAAGAAGTTTCTATGATCATTTTACTTCTGCATTCTTCTTGATGAAGCTAGAACCTCCTTAGGCTAAACCTGCTCTAGTGACTTACATCTGCATAAGCTTTGTCTTGTTGGTACTTTTTAAGTGGAGAAAAATCCCTCAGTCCTGTTTCCTTCACAGGCTGCCAAGTTGGTTGGGTGGGGCTATTGTCCTGAGGGTACTAATCCCTTTATTCCGTTTAGCATCAAGCTTTTCTTTAAACTTCTCATCTCCTTAAGCACAAGTGTTGCCTCCAACATTAAATTTCTTAGTTTCTTTTTTCTCCTCAAACTACATTTTGTATGTTGCTCTGACTACCTGCTCTATTTTATTATGGATCTGCATAAGACAAACCTAATAATCCAGTGACACAGTCAATACTAGGTTGTCTTGAAATCTCCTCTGCCAACTAAATTAGTCCAAAACTTTAATTTAGCTGTTGGCAAATCTTTTTTTTTGACAAAGGCCAAAAGAAGCCACATTCTTTGCCAAAATACCTCAAGAATGGTCTCTAGTGTTGTTATTCCACTGAAGGGTCTTGAGCTGGGCCTCCATAGTCTACATTGCTCTCAGAACTATGTCTTCCATTCTTCTTTTAAGATGGCCCAGTAATCTCTGTTTAAATGGCCAACTACATTTCTAAACCAAAGTATAATAAAACCAATTTAAGCTTATGCCCAACTAGCTTACAAATAAATGAGACTCCAACTATGGTTATTTTATTTTGGCTTTGATAATTACTGAGGAGTTACCCCTAATCTACTCTTCTAACTGCTAGCCCAGCTACTTCCCAGCAGTGTACCCCAAATAATTGCTGTTTCTCCTGGCCATGTGCTCATGGTCCATTTCCCCTCATGGCAGTTTCTTCCTCTCCTCTCGCTCTTCCTCCTTCTCCACTGGTCTCTCCTTTCTCCTTTCTCATCTTCACCCCTACCCAGGTAAACTCAAAACCTACCTACCTCTAAGCCCTCTAGCTAATTTTATTTAATCAATATTATTAAATTAAGGAACAAGGTTTGCACAACAAAAGCTTGTAAACATGAGAATTCACCCCTAGGCCTAGACCTTTGGGTACAGAATTTAGCATTACAGTACATAGCAACAGACCAAACCTCAACACCAAAGTAATAAAGTTTTTCATATGTCTTCAACAAACAGCAGTGCAGTCAGGCCTATCATAGTAATACCCCAGCCTTTAGTACCAACTTCTGTCTTAATTACTGTTCTATCGCTGTGAAGAGATACCATGACCAAGGCATCTTATAAAAGAAAGCATTTAATTGGAGGCTTGCTTACAGTTTCAGAGGGTGAGTCCATGACAGCCATGGCAGGAAGCATAATGGCAGGCCAGCAGGCAGGATGTTAGAGGAGTAGCTGAGAGCTACATCCTGATCAGCAGGCAGTAGGCAGAGAGAGAGAGAGAGAGAGAGAGAGAGAGAGAGAGAGAGAGAGAGA
>NW_022196914.1:53450245-53450590 GCF_008632895.1 Mastomys coucha
AGAGAGAGAGAGAGAGAGAGAGAGGAGGAGGAGGAAAAAGAGAGAGAGAGAAGGGAGAAAGAGAGAGAGGGACTGGGCATAGCATGGCTTTTATACTTCACCAAAATCCTACTCCCAGTGACATACTTCCTCCAAGGCCATACCTCCTAATTCTTCCCAAATAGTACTACTATCTGGAAACCAAATATTAAAATATGAAGGCCATTCTCATTCATACTATTATATTAGTCAGAGTAGTAAAACTTATAGAATGAATATATATATAGCTAGATATATTTATTACATGTTATTATATTATATGTATAATGGGTCAAAATAACTATATGTTATACATAAAATTTATAT
>NW_022196914.1:53450743-53488223 GCF_008632895.1 Mastomys coucha
ATATCATATATAAATATGGTATGTATAATAATTATATATAACATATAAACATCTCTATCTCTATCTAGCTATACATCTAATTATATATTATTATACATATTGATGTGTTATATATTACATATTTATTGTATATTTTATAAATAATATTTGAATTATACATATATAATACATATAAATATGGACTTATTAGAATGACTTACAGATTATGGTTCAGCTAATACAACAATGGCTACCCATGAATGAAAGTTTCAAGAATCTAGTAATTGTTCAGTCCACCAGGCTGGATGTCTCAGCTGGCCTTCAGAACACAACTGAATCCCAAAGAAGTAGGCTCCAATGGTAGTGAAGGAATGGACTTGCTACTAAGGAAAGAGCAAGCAGGCAAAGAGAGAAGCATCCTTCTTCCATGTCCTTATATAGACTTCTAGGAGAAGGCATGGCCCAGATTAGACCTGGGACTTTCTCCAAACATCTGGATTAAAGAAATGTGTTTCCACCTAAAAGATCCAAATTAAAATTAGATGTTCATGCTAAGTGAAAATCCCTCATAGGTGTGCCCCTCCATTTAGAGGTGGGGTAGTTAATTTCAGATGTTGTGATCATCACAACCAACTTCTAAAGCTACACAGTTCTGGGAGAAAAATCTTGGTAATTTTGCATTATTAAGTAGAAATCAGGTAGGGACCATAAAAGACAAAGTTGTTGAACTAGATATTTGTTGTGGGAAATATTAAAAAAGAACTGCCATGTTCCCATGCTCCGTCCAGCTACTCTCTGCCTGCCGACTCTCCAGCGGGGTTGGAGCTCCCAAGTCCCTTTCGCTGCCACGCCAGCCCCACACAACAACCGTCCACCCTGAGGTCAGCGGCCACAACACCCAGCAACCTGGTAGAAACAAAACTCTAGAAGCTTATAGTTAACAAGTCAGAGTCATATATCAATAAATTCTCAATTCACAAGATGCCCACACAAAAATTTCAGAACCAATTGATAATGATATAAGCTGCCTACTTAAATAAGACAAATTATCCCAATTATTTTATCCTTTATGATATCATAACTGCCTGTGGCTATTTAAAACCACTCGGGATCTTCTTTCTATCCATCTGCCCCCATCTTGGCTTCTCTCCCTCCCTCCTCTGAGTTTCTCTCTGTCCCTGCAACTCTTTGGTCTGCCTCCATTTCCCCTGTCAAATCTCAGACCTCCCGTTGCACTAATATTTTAATATAATTGGACAGAAAAAATACTGCCACATATATTATTAAAATATAAAAACTTTTGCTCATTAAATGACACTGTGAAGATTAAATGAACAAAGCCCATATTGACAGGACAATATTGGGGGGTAGGGAAGGAACGTCACAAAAGTACAAATAGAAAAAGCGCGTGAGGGGAATTATCACCATTGTCAGGGAGATGTAAACTGAAGCTCCAGAGATGAGTCCTAATGAGCAACCAGAATGAAAGAGCCATGGTGAGAATGCAGACAGACAGATTGCCAGAAGTTCAAGAACCTTAAATAGCTGAACTTAGCATGTTTAGACATCCTAACTCCAAGTTTTTACCCAATGGAAACAAGAGCATTTATTTTACACAGACCTGTACATGCCTGTCTGAAGCAGCTGTAGTTCTAATAACACCAAGCTAAAACGAACTTACATGCCTATCAATAGGTTAGTGAGTGAACTGGGGTGTGTCCATGTAGTGAAACACCACTCCATAATAAACAGGAATGGGCTATTCATATACACTCATATATGAGTGAATCCCAAAATACTTAGAGTAAGCAAAGAAACTTAACCAAATGGAGAGTGTACGCCTTGTGACTCCAGCTATGTTGAATTCTAGAGAATGCAAACTCACCTGTGGGAGCAGAAAGACAACCAGTGGTTTTGTGGGAGCAGAAAGAAGTGGGGAAGCACAGAGGAACTTTTAGAGTGGCAGATAGGAGCCTTGTCTTAGTGGTGGTTTATGAATATACTTGTCTAAATTCATCAGATCATGGGCTCCACATAAGTGCAACATATTTATTTTAGTCATTTTTATAAGAAAAACACTTTCTCTTTACTGTCTAGGTGCTTTATTTCTTTCTGTACATTAAGCCATGAATTCATAGGCCATGGGCACCACAGCTCAGGTTCCTTTCCATTCACATTAATAAAGTCTGCTTCATGGGCAGAGGCACCTGGCACTGCAGTTAAACCCAGGTAGCTAGCTTTCTTCCTTTCTTCCTTTCTTCCTTCCTTCCTTTCTTTCTTTCTTTCTTTCTTTCTTTCTTTCTTTCTTTCCTTCTTCCTTCCTTCCTTTCTTTCTTCCTTCCTTCCTTCCTTCCTTCCTTCCTTCCTTCCTTTCTTTCTCTCTGTTTTCTTCACCTCTTTTGGGAAGCCATCTCAGTTCTTACAGTGCTCAATACACTTAGTCCACACATTCTCTTTGTAAGAATCTTGACAGTCAGTTTCCATCTGTGCCTAGAACCTATCCTGTGCCACAGCACCCAGAGCTGATCCTGTGCCACAGAACTCCATACACAAATACTGTTGAGTAAGTACTAGTTTCCCAGGAGTTCCGACATACCTGTAAGCACAGGTAAGACCACCACTTCTGTTCAAATCCCTGACCACAGAGGGACCTGCCCAGAGCCATCAGGACACAGAAACCAAGAACTGCTGTGGACAGAATCATCTGGTTTCCATCTACACCCCGGAGCTGACTATATACCATATGCTCTCCATACTCAAATTCCTCCTGGAGAGAACTGGTCTCCCAGGAGTACTGACACACAGATTTGCAGGAGGGACAAGCCAAAGTCAGAGACAGGAAGACAAGCTAACACCAAAGATAACCAGATGGGAAGAGATAAGGGCAAGAACATAAGCAACAGAAACCAAGGTTACTTGGCGTCATCAGAACCCAGTTCTCCCACCACAGCAAACCATAGATACTGCAACACACCAGAAAAGCAAGACTCTAATTTAAAATCACATCTCATGATGATGATAGAGAACTTTAAGAAGGACATAAACTTAAGGACTCCCTTAAAGAAATACAGGAGAACACAAGTAAATAGATAGAAGCCCTTAAAGAGGAAACACAAAAATCCCTTAAAGAATTATAGGAAAATACAATGAAACAGGTGAAGGAATTGAACAAAACCATCCAGGAGCTAAAAATGGAAATAGAACCAATAAAGAAATCAGAAAGGGAGACAACCATGGAGATAGAAAATCTAGGAAAGACATCAGGCAACATAGATGCAAGCGTCACCAACAGAATACAAGAAATAGAAGAAAGAATCTCAGGGGCAGAAGATATCATAGAAAAAATTGACACAACAGTCAAAGAAAATGCAAATGCAAAAAGCTTCTATCCCAAAACATCCAGGATATCCAAGACACAATGAAAAGACCAAACCTAAGGCGAATAGGTATAGAAGAGAGTGAAGATTACCAACTTAAAGGGATAGTAAATATCTTCAACAAAATTATAGAAGAAAACTTTCCCTAACCTAAAGAAAGAGATGCTCATGAACATACAAGAAGCCTACATAATTTCAAATAGACTGAAACAGAAAATAAATTCTTCCTGTCACATAATAGTCAAAACACCAACTGCACAAAACAAAGAAAGAATATTAAAAGCAGTAAGGGAAAAAGGTCAAATAACATATAAAGGCAGACCTATCAGAATCACACTAGACTTCTCAATAGAGACTATGAAAGCTAGAAGATCCTGGGAAGATGTCATACAGACCCTAAGGGAACAAAAATGTCAGCCCATACTACTATCCCCAGCAAAACTCTCAATTGCCATAGATAGAGGAATCAAGATATTCTACAGCAAAACCAAATTTACACACTATCTTTCCACAAATCCAGCCCTACAAAGAATAATAGATGGAAAGCACCAACACAAGGAGGGAAACTACACCCTAGAAAAAGTGAGAAAGCAATCTTTCAACAAACCCCAAAGGAGATACCCACACAAACATAAAAATAACATCAAAAATAACAGGAAGCAACAATCATTATTTGTTAACATCTCGTACCATCAATGCACTCAATACCCAATAAAAAGACATAGAATAACAGACTGAATACATAAACCGGACCCAGCATTTGCTGCATACAGGAAACGCACCTCAGTGTCAAAGACAGACACTACTTCAGAGTAAAGGGCTGGAAAACAATTTTCCAAGCAAATGGTCCCCAAAACAAGTTGGAATACCCATTCTAATATTAGATAAAATCGACTTTGAACCAAAAGCTATCAAAAGGGATAAGGAAAGACACTTCATACTCATCAAAGAAAAAATCTACCAAGAAGAACTCTCAATTATGAACATCTATGCTCCAAATGCAAGTGCACCCACATTCATAAAAGAAACTTTACTAAAGCTCAAAGCACACATTGCACCTCCCACAATACTAGTCTCATCAATGGACAGATCATGGAAACACAAACTAAACAGAGACACAATGAAAGAAACAGAACTTATGGACCAATTGGATCTAACAGATATCTATAGAACATTTCATCTAAAACAAAAGAATATACCTTATTCTCAGCACCTCACGGTACCTTCTTGAAAACTGACCATATAATTGGTCACAAAAGAGACTCCAACAGATATAAGAAGATTGAAATAATCCCATGCATCCTATCAGATCACCATTGACTAAGGCTGGTCTCCAATAGCAACAGAAATAACAGAAAGCCCATATACACATGGAAGCTGAACAACACTCTACTCAATGATAACTTGGTCAAGGAAGAAATAAAGAAAGAACTTAAAGACTTTTTAGAATTTAATGAAAATAGAGGCACAACATACCCAAACTAATGGGACACAATGAAAGCAGTACTAAAAGAAAAGCTCCTAGCTCTGAGTGCCTCCAAGAAGAAACTGGAGAGTATGCACTAGCAGCTCAAGAGCACACCTGAAAGCTCTAGAACAAAAAGAAGCAAATATACCCAAGAGGAGTAGATGGCAAGAAATAATCAAACTCAGGGCTGAAATCAACCAAGTAGAATCAAAAAGAACTATACAAAGAGTCAACAAAACCGGGAGCTGGTTCTTCAAGAAAATCAACAAGATAGATAAACTCTTAGCCAGACTAACCAGATGGCACAGAGACAGTATTCAAATTAACAAAATCGGAAATGAAAAGGGAGATATAACAGCAGAAAATGAGGAAATTAAAAAAATCATCAGATCCTACTACAAAAGCCTATATTCAACACAACTGGAAAATCTGGATGAAATGGACAATTTTCTAGACAGATACCAGGTACCAAAGGTAAATCAGAATCAGATAAACCATCTAAACAGTCCCATAATTCCTAAAGAAATAGAAGCAGTCATTAATAGTCTCCCAATGAAAAAAAGCTCAGGACCAGATGGGTTTGGTACAGAATTCTATCAGAAGTCTTCAAAGAAGACTTAATACCAATACTCTTCAAACTATTCCACAAAATAGTTTCTGGAAACCAAACAGAAGGAACACTATCTAATTCGTTCTATGAAGCCACAGCTACACTGATACCAAAACTACACAAAGAATTATCATCCAAGGAATACCAAATGGCTGAGAAGCACCTAAAGAAATGTTCAACATCCTTAGTCATCAGGGAAACACAAATCAAAACAACCCTGAGATTCCACATCATACCAGTCAGAATGGCTAAGATCAAAAACTCAAATGACAGCAAATGCTGGCAAGGATGTGGAGAAAGAGAAACACTTCTCCATTGCTGGTGGGATTGCAAGCTGGTACAACCACACTGGAAATCAGTCTGGCAGTTTCTCAGAAAATTGGACATAGTACTACCATAGGACCCAGTTATACAACTCCTGGGCATATACTCAGAAGATGTTCCAACATGCAATAAGGACACATGCTCCATCCACTATAACTTCATGAAATTCGCAGGCAAATGGATTGAAGTTGAAAATATCATCTTGAGTGATAATAACTCAGTCACAAAAGAACACACAGAATATGTACTCACTGGTAATTGGATATTAGCCCCAAAGTTTGGAATACTCAAGATTCAATTCACAGACCATACGAAGCTTAAGAAGAAGGAAAACCAAAATGTGGGTGCCTCAATGCAGGGTGAACAAAATACTCACAGGAGGAAATATAGAGACAAAGTGTGGAGCAGAGACTGAAGGAAAGCCCATTCAGAGACTGCCCCACCTGGAGATCCAGCCCATTTACAGACACCAAACCTGGACGCTATTGTCAATGCCAGGATGTCTTACTGATGGAAGCCTGATGTGGCTGTCTTCTGAGAGATTCTGGCAGAGCCTGACAAATACAGAGGTGGATGCTCACAGCCAACCATTGGAAGGATAGTGGGGTCCCTGATGGAGGAGTTGAAGATGGGACTGAAGAAGCTTAGAGGGCTTGCAGCCCCATGGAGTGAGCAACAGTGTCAACAGGCCAGACCCCCAGGACCTCCCAGGGACTAGACCACCAACCAAAGAACATACACGAAGGACCCATGGCTTAGGCTGCATTTGTGGCAGAGGATGCCCTTGTTGAACATCAGTGGGAGGAGAGGCCCTTGGCCCTGAGGGTGTTCAATGCCCCAGTGTAGGGGAATGCCAGGGAGGGAAAACAGGAGTGGGTGGGTGGGTAGGGAGCACCCTCGTAGAGGCAGTGGGAAGGGGGATGGGATAGGGGGTCTCTGAAAGGGAGACCTGGAAAGGGGAAAACATTTGAAATGTAAAAGAAAATATAAAAAAAAAGATATTAAAAAAAATGAATTTTGACAGTGAACTACGAATGCTTTACACCTGTGCTAAAGCTGTGAGTGCTTCCCAGGCCTGCACTGGTGCCCTGGTGTGCTCCCAGCTATCGGTGGCTGGGACTTCTGGTCTCCCATCTGTACCCTCATCTCCATTGAGACCACGAAAAACGAGAATGCTCTTTCTGACAGTGGCTGCTGAGAATGCCAAGCGCCATGAACACAGAGCTCTACATACCTTTTTAGCCCAGTATAAAGTGTCTTGCATAAGGCTGGTAGACCAAAAGCATAGCACTTTGTGAATTATAACCCAGCATATAACAAACTGATCGGGAACTCCACCTGACTTATGTTGAAATCACTTCTTACAGCCCAGTAATCACTGTGCACTCGCCAAACACCACCTCCCTAAGTCTTGGTCTAGACATAAGAATCAATAATGTCTCTGGGCGGTAGTGGAACACGCCTTTAATCCCAGCACTTGGGAGGCAGAGGCAGGTAGATTTCTGAGTTCGAGGCCAGCCTGGTCTACAGAGTGAATTCCAGGATAGCCAGGGCTACACAGAGAAACCCTGTCTCAAAAAAAAACAAAAACAAAAAAAAAAAAACCCCAATGATGTCAATAAAGTCAGCATTTTCCAGGCTGATAAAAACCAAAATACAAAACAACAATAACAATAACAAACAAACAAACAATCAGATATCCTGGGAGAAAGTGGGCAGGCTCAGAGTCCAGCCTCTGGGCAGAACTCAGCCGCCAATCCAGGGGCAGTCTCCCACCACTCAGAATGGGAGTGGGCAGTGAGTCCTCAGAGACTTGGAACTCTGGAGAATGGAAGCCAGACACAAGTAAATAAAACAAGGTGTCATTATTCCCCATAGAACACTTAACTTTCATTTCCCTTTTTTTTTTTTTCTAGTTTTAGAGAGTCTGTTACAAATTTATAGGTAGGGGCTTAAAAGAAGAAAGAAAGAGTTGTCTGAGTCAGGCATGGAAATCAACCAAATATGGAAAGCTCTGCTGGGGAGGAGAGCTTTAAGAAAGAATGAAAAAAACAAAAAACAAAAAACCCCAAACAAGCAAACAAACAAATACCAGAGAAAGTACACTGAAGCTCTGGCAAGCATCCAGACCGTGGGAAGACAGAAGGCAACAAAGATGCAAGGTTATGCCTCCCTGACTCCTGATGGTGGTTTGTGGGAACCTGCTGGATGCAGGAATTCTGGGAAAGAAAAGTCACAATGTCACAAATATGACCACATCCAGGAGGCAAGGCCCAGAGGGAGAGGACACTGGTGTATCCTGACCTCCATTCCCACAGACTCCTTCCTCAGCTTCTTCTGTGCTAGGGCTGTCTGTATAGGGTCATTCTGCCCCACTCTGCCCTGTCCCAGGTTGCCCATGGCAACGAGGGACCAACATCTGAAGGCCAGTTGTGATAACAGTTCCTCTCAGAAGCCTTTCTGCATCCACTGTGAGCTTTCCTCATTCTGGAAAGCAGCCGAGACTGAGTCAGATCCGCCGACCTCCACATCCCACTGTCCACCCAGCCCCAGCCTATCACAACAGATAGCTAGAATAGCCTGCAACTCCACTGTTTCCATCCTGGCACTGATTGAGCAAAGCCAACGTGGCTTCAAATTTCAAGCGAAGCATGGCACCAGCCTCCAGACTTGCTGCTAAGCGATGCCAGTGTAACTCACACCTAAACGCTCATGTCAACCTCCTTCACTCAGTGTGGATTTTACTCTGAAGATGAAGAGTAGCTTCCCAAGACACAGGGTTTTCAGGATGGGGTGGAGAAGGCATAAGGGTATGGCCGTTACCTCAGGAAAGTACAGGACCTTCTCAGAGCCCACAGCAAACTTAATCTGCTCAGCACTCTCCAACGGTGTTCTTAAACATACAGGAACAGGGCTAAGATGCTGAAATTGACATATGATGTTTTCGTTTGTTTTGCTTTTTTAACCACAGTTTAAAAATCAGTCAGGTCTAACCTGAGCCATAACATGCCGTGTCAGATGGCATGAGGAAGCTGTACTCAGCAGGAAAGGGCCCTGCTGTCTTTGCTACATGCATATATTTCCTCAGATATCACCTGGGACTCTGTGGAGGGTTCTATGTCCCAAACCCATGTTTAACTCCTGGAGTTACTAGAACACATAACCACATACTGGGGAAATCACCCAGACAACTAACCCAACAGACAGCTATGGTTTTCCAGCTCTGGAAGCCCACAGTCTGCAATAAAAATGTCTGCATGTATATGCTCCCTCCAGAGACCCTTGCCTCTCCTTAGCTGCAGGCATTGATAAACCATATCCTCTCTTGACATCAGATAAACTAACTTTTGCATCTGTCTTCAAATGAATTTTTCTCTTTGTTCTCTGTGCATCCAAATCTTTACCCCCTTACAGCAGTCACCGTGACAGCAAGGCCTCTCCTCAGCCTCCTGATAACATGTACAAGAACTCTAATCCCAACTAAGGTGATTTTTGCAGGGAAGGTGAGGGGTGAGGTTGGAGAGTGGTGGGGGTGTTAGGACCTACTGTGAGCCACAACTCAACCTGTTATGGGTTGAGGGTATCTCTTCTGTTCTCAAAAGAAAGGATTCAGCCTAGAGTCACAAACAGTTTAAACAGAAGCTCATTTAGCAAAGCAAAACTCAGTGTTCCCCAGAGAGAGCCTGGAATGGGCTAACCTAAAGGAGTTGGATTTTAAAGGGGTTTGATGAATATTCATGAGATGACTGGCATATTCATGAAGTAAGATGAACCCTTCTCCCCTCCCAAATCATAGTGGGCCAGGGTATTTCTTTATACATCTTGAAAAGCTCACAAAGTGTGTGGGGCAGGGGGATGGTGGGGAGGGCAAGTGACATTATAATACAAGTGGCTATGGCATTAAATGAAGCCAGGATCTTTTAAGCACAAACTGGTTCCTTCATTAGTTCTTAAGGAAGGCAATTATGGAAATGCCCTGGTGATTAGTTTCTATACAGCAGGAAGAACCTGACTAAAGCTTCAAGGATGTTTAACCACCAAAGGGGCATCCTGATCCTCCGGAGGCAGTTTCCTTGGTTCCCCCATGTTTATCTGCCTGACTGAGGACACAGCTGCTGACACTCTGACACTTGGCTATGGCTTTCAGTTCCCTCCTGCCCGACTCCTTGACTACCTGGTCTCAAACCTACAACAGTCACAAACATTTTTCTTTTCTTTTCTTTCCTTTTCTTTTCTTTACTCTTCTTTTCTTTTCTCTTCTCTTCTTTGCCTTATGTAAGTGGGAAGATGGTGTGTGTGTGTGCGTGTGTGTGTGTGTGTGTGTGTGTGTACCTGCGTGTGTATACACGAAGGTCAGAAGTCACCCTCAGGTGTTGTTCCTTGGGAGCTAACCACCTTGTATTTTGAGATACATTATCTCACTGGAACCTGAGGATCACTGATCTAAGTCCAGGGATCTACGGTCTCCGCCACCCCACACCCCCAGGCTGAGGGTACAAGTGTACAGAACCACACCTGGGCCTTGACAGGGTTCTGAGCATCAAACTCTAGTCCTCATGGTTACACAGAAAGCACTTTATTGGCTAATAGTTCCCCACGACACCTCAGGCATTTTTTTTTCTTTCAAATTTATTTGACCAACACAAGAATTAGAAACTTTCATCAGGGGCAGTATTGGCCACTCTAGCCCTTCCTCATGAGAAAGGAAGGAATAATCCCCCCACCAAATGCATGTGCTTATGCTTTAGACCCATACAAGGCATACATGAGTCCTCCTTTGGGGCCAGCCCAGGTGGCAGTAGCAGAAAGCAGAAGGACGGGTGGAGCTGTCGCTGTGACCCTGGGAAGCATGTCAAAGCACAAAGGCACCTTTTCCTGAATCATAAGGGATGTAATTTTGACTTTGAAAATCCTCTAGCTTTGTAAAGATAAGTCTGCACCTTCCCATGAAACCCTCCATCACCATGGCAACCAAGAGGGTCCCATTTTCTAACTCTGAGCGGAACTGTGTCCTGAAACTGTGGAGCAGTCAGCATGGGCCCTCTTCCCTAGATGGCTCTGGCTTGGCGAGGTAACTACAGCCACTTACAATCTCTTTTAGAAAACAGAGCTCCTTCAGAGATGAAGCCCTGTCCTCTCCACCCTGCCTCTCCTCTTTTATCCTGTCTTTCATCTTAATTAAAATTAAAAGGGAGAGCAGAAAGTGCTGTGAAGTATTGAGCATTTCCCTTCTCTCTGCCCCAGGAAGCCCCATGAGGGCTCCCTACTCCAGAACCATCTGGAGCCCTGTAGTGTTTCCATTTTCTTCTGAGCTCCTGAGTGACCCTGGACATAAAGGAACATAGTGACAGGTGGTGTGTGCACACATGTGTGGGTACATGCAATGAGGCCAGGGGAGGACATGAGGTGTCCTGCTCCATCTTTCTCTGTTTTCCTCCATTGAGACAGAGGTCTCTCACTGAAACTGGAGTTATGCTGGTGGCCAGCAACCCCCATCATCTTCCTGTCTCCATTTTCTTCTTGTCTAACCCCACCATAGCACTACGATTCCAGGAAGACACATGGCCAAACCTAGCTTTCTGACATGGATGCTGGGTTCTGAAACCCAGTCCTTCTGCTTACACAACACACCTTCTTACCAGCTCCCCAGCCCTCCCCTTCATCCCAAATTCTGTGCATTCTAACCCACAATTTCATTTCTTAGGAACTTACTTAAAGAAAGTGATCAAATGTGTATGCAAATATTTATTAATAAGAATAAGCAGAAGTTAGAGGAAACATCTCTATCAAGTAAACAATTACATATATTTGTGGCAGAATATTAGGCACATGTTTAAAATTATATTCTTGAGACTATTTAAAGATATGGAGGAAAACATAAGGATATACAAACTCCTAATCTATGTCAATATTATTCTCTGGCTTCTACTAGGAAGAAACAATTCATGGATGAATGGATGGATGGATGGATGGATGGATGGATGGATGGATGGATGAAGTTCTCAGTGGATGAGCACTTGCCTAGCACACAGGAAGCCCTGGACTCAAACCTATAACTGCCAATAAATAAAGTTAAAACAGGTCTAGTGTCCTAAGTACTTTTGACAGGAGTGGCAGAGTGCATTCAGAGAGCAGCAGTTACGGGCCTGGAGAGATGGCTTAGTGGCTGATCTTCTAGAGAGATCAGAGCTCAAATCCCCTAGCACTCACATGCTGGCTCACAACCATCAGTTACTTCAGTTTCAGGGGCTCCATAGCCCTCTACTGCCTCTGTGAGCACCAGGCAGCCATATCTTGCACAGGTATACATGCAAGCAAAATATCTATACACATTAAATAAATAAATCTGGAAGAGGAGAAGGAGGAAGAGGAGGAAAAGACAAGCAGCAATCTTTTATGAATAAGGGCTGGGTCTGAGTCTTTTTCCCCATAATTAAAAAATTTATTTGACCTTATACACAAAAATAAACACAAACCTAATATATATGAAAAAATATATATGCACATATATGTATATATATACATATTTATATGTATATATATATATATCCTAAATGTGAAAACTAAAACAATTTTTAAAGAAAATCTATGTTATTATTCCCATGGCCATACAATAGACAGAACTTTCTTAAGTCAAATATGAGAACATCTAACCAAAGGGGGCAAAAGATAAATTGAATTTTACTAAGACACAAAAAACATCTGTTTATCATAAAACATCATTAGGATGCTGGAAACTGATGCTGTAGCAATGAGGAAAATGCTCACAAGCACACATCCAAGAAAAGACATTTAGAATATATGCAGAAATCCCCCTAAGGAGAGAAATGAGGTCATAGAAAATGAGCAAAATGTTTGACCAAGAATGTTCCACAAAGTGCAAATGCTGAATGCATCTGTATGAAGGTGTTCAGTCTACATAACTGTAAGGAAAATGTAAATCTGCAAAAGTGCACACATCTCCATATGCATCTGCTTAAAACAAAATGGACCAGAGCATCAAGGGGCAATAAAAATATGAAGAGAAGCAGCTGGAATGCCCAGAGCCCTCTGGTTGAAACAGAGTGGGGTGTAGCTTTGGAGTTTTCTTGGTAGGGTCTCCTAAAGCTGAATACATCTCACCACAGCCACTAGTACCCACAGAAAGCCAGACAGAAAGTACACACATTACACACACACACACACACACACACACAGAGCTTATGAGCAAAAGTACTAACAATAGTACTTGTGAAGAGTCGAAAGCTGATGTTCTTTCTAAAGAACATCAATACACATATACAAGTTCAAAAGAAAGCTCTTGTGATGACCTCAAATTTACTTATCTTGTGGAAAAATAAAAACCAAGTAGCTAAAAGATTGGGGGGGGGTGGCAGAACAAAAGGCCAAGAGGACACAAAAGACCAGGCGTCTGTCAGTCATGACTCCTCCCAATGAGCTTGACCACACACTCCTTCTTGCAGTGGTGTTGTGATGGTTTCCACTAAAGCAGAACCTTGTGTTCCCGAATAATTGCACATTCACAGGAGCACACCACAATTTAGAGCATAATGAAGCTTTCATAGGTAATGTGCAGGTAGGCACTTGTCAAAACAAAGGAAAAAACATTAGCATCACCAGGAAGAGGCGCCAGTCATCCCTTGAGACTACTGAGTATCCATAGTAGGTTAGCTTCGCCTGTTCTTGAACTTTATATGAATGAATCACACAGTATGCTTCTTGCTTTATAATTTTTTGATGAATGCCACCAGGGTCCCCCAAACCCTTACTCCTTTCCCCTAAATTTCATTGTCTCCTTTTCTTTGTTTCTGAACATTGCATTGTCTGTATCTGTCACTCAACCTCTTTTCCACAGCACCAAGCTGACCACTCTCTGCACCCATCTGAATTGGTACAGCTACTTCTCTATGTGTGATTTTTCCTTTTATCAGTCTCTCCCTCTCCCTGTCCCTCTCTGCCCCTACCCACTCTGATCAGCCTGCATCAGTCATCATTTCCCATCACTAATGGAGGTCTGAATGAACATGACTCCCATAGACTCATAGGGAGTGGCATTATTGGAGGTGTGGCCTTGCTGGTGTGTGTGTGGCCTTATTGGAGGAAGTATGTCACTGGGGGTGGCCTTTGAGGTTTCAAAAGCTCAAATCAGGCTTAGTGGTTCACTGTCTCTTCCTGCTGCCTGCAGATCCAGATGGAGCGCTCTCAGCTACCTCTCTAGTACCAACTTTGCATGCACATCACCATGCTTCCCACCACGATGATAATGGACTAAACCTCTTAATCATTTTCCTTTATAGAAGTTGCCATGGTCATGGTGTCTCTTTACAGCAATACAACCCTAAAACAAGAGTTTTTACTTATTGGCTCACATTTTCAGGATTTTTCAACTCATGGGTGCTGGGAGGATACAGTGGCAGAAGAACTTGAGTTTGTGGCAGCTGATTGTCAGTCAACCACAAAGCAGCTTATGGGCAGAAGCTGGGTTATAACCCTCAAAGGCAGGTCTCCAGTTGACCCTCCAACCACCAGGGCCCCACCCCCCAGAACATCATGCCCAAGCTGAAAATTAGGTGTCCATTCACATGGCACTGTGGGGGATGTTTCACATTCAAATCATAACATCACAAATAAACTCCATCTTAATTTGTTCTGTGTTTGTCTCAGACAACAGGAAGTTTAGACACATGGAGAACCAGAGTGGGATCTCCACAGTCTCGTTCAGAAGCCAGGCTCCTACCTTCCTGCTCCCTCACGATCACTGTGTCAATATCATTCTCAGGGTTTCAAGATGTCTGTGTCACTCCAAGAGCTTGCATCTGTATTTTGGGAAGGGACAGACAAGCCCAACACATTCAAAAAACATGACATTGGTCTATGTCTGTAACATACAGGTCACATTAGTCACTGAGATTCTTTGCTGTGTCCTAGTTTCCCACAATGATGTGTATTTATGCTTTTTTTTTTAAAGAAATCTTTGCTAATTACATGATAATGAAGCCAACTCATTCTCTGATTTTGAACTTCAAGTCTTGTGGAAATAATGCATTGAGATTCCTGTTGGGCTGAATAACTGGAGAATCCTTCTTACTCTTCTGGGGCAGAAAAATAGTCCTGGTCCTATTCTTGAGGGGATGCAGAACTGTGACTGCTCCATGACTCTCCTGCGATGCATAGAGAGGCATGTGGGGGCCTCCAATTGACATTCTCTGGGAGCAGAGGTGTTTCTGACCTGAAATGACTTGAGAAAGAGGCACCGTCCTACACAGCCCGGTTTTCTGTGTAGGTGTCTGTCGCTGCTGCTCCACACCCAGAAGCATTTTTTATCCCCTTTCTGGAGCTCTGCAGGGTGGGGAGCGGGGAGCTTAGCTCAGAATAATTAAGGGAAAATGCAAACCAAGAAATAAGCTTGCTTAGAGTTTAATTCACTAAAAGAAGCAAAGTAATAGTGTAAATTGTATGTCAAGACAGAATTGATTTTCAGAAAGGAATCATTGATCAACACTTCTGAAGAAAATCACCCTGGAAATAGCTTGTGGCTTGAGCATAGTTAGTTGAGTGTATTCACCATAGCTGAGCAAGAATTCTTGACCCCAGGCCTTCTATCCTCCTCCATTAGCCATTTCCAACTGAGAAAACTTGGTTTTCAGCAAGCAAATTCCAGTGGAGCTTCTAGAATTTGGAAGTGGAGCTTTAAGAACAAAAGGAAAGGTTTACCTCCCCCTTGACCTGTAAGCCAAGAACTTAAGGGAGCCTTAAAAATTTGCAGAGGAGAAAAGCAGGAAGTCGATTGGCAATGGCTTTAAGTTATAAGAAAGATAAATGGTGTTCAAAAACCATTTCAGAATTCCCTGTCAACGATGCGGCTTTCCTGTTCACTTGGTGTGAGGTCTCTTCTAAAGCCTGTCCTGTCCCGAGAGGATATCATGCACTGACAGGGACCTTCACAGCTACCCACACAGTTACAGTCTTCATAGTCTCTTCTCAGACCCTTACATAGACACCCCAAGGGTCACTGAATCAATGAGACCCTTGATTGCTATGAGAAAATACTCCTACCCCCCCCATCCCCACCCCCATTAAAGTCAATGTGAGGGACAAAAGCTTTTGGCTCACAGTTTTGGAGCATGTCATTCATTCATCATGGTGGGGAGGTGCTTGGTGGAACTGAGCAGTCCACATCTCAAAGCCAAGAAGCAGAGAAGGGAGTGGCTGTGTTCCCTGGATCTTTTCCTCCTTTTACTATAGCTGGGCCCTCAGGCTAAAAATGAGCCACCCACGCCCCTTAGTTAATCCTCTGAAAAGTTCTTACCCACAAGTTTGCTCTCACTAGTTTGCTGGGCATTTCCTAACCCAGTCAAGTGGATAGTCAAGGTCACGGCCCACCAGAACCTCTACAGATACCCCGGCCCAGACTTGCTGCCTCAGGATGACAGGTCTGCTTACAGACGGCACCAGGGCAATCTTTGTCTCCTCTAACTGATCAGCCCCAGTCAGGCGCTGGGCCTTGCTTTAGGTGTTTCTTCCAGATTACAGAAGTCCTCTGAGCTCTTCTGCCTATATCCTCATCTAGAATTTCTCCCCTGGATAAATTTTAAAAGAGCACAAAGAGACAAAAACCTAATTTGTTCCTTATGATGATTTTATCGGAATCTTGTCACTCAGCTTGATGACATGAGCTAACATCTTTCAAGCACCTATTGTGTACGAGACACTGCTCTAAGTGCATAGTGCATACTAAGTGTTATTCCTCACCACAGCTCAAAGAGCAGGATGAGTGGGTCTATTAGTGTCACTGTTCTGCGGAAGAAACCCAAGTATGAAAAGGTTGAATTACATCAGCTTAACTGCACAGAGCTGGCGAGTTATTCAGTGCAGGCTCCAAAATCCATTCTCCCCGGCCTTGAGCTTGCTCATGAGCATGAGGTTTGACAGACATGTGGGTTGTGCTCATGCTGAACTCAACGCGTGCTAACTGAACCAATCTCTCTCCCCACACGGCAGTCCTTTGCTCTCGGCACAAGGAGCTCCTGAGAATCCAAGCTCAAACGACTGTGTGGTCTGTGCTTCTGCTCTCGCCTCCCCTGGTAATCTAGTGATCCCGTATCACAGTGATCTGGAGTCTGCTCACTGACTTCCTTTCTCCTCACCAGTATTATACCTTGTAACCTTATTACTGTATATCTTTGTGGCTTACTAGCAACCTTCCTCCGTAATGACTCTTACTGCATCCACTTCCGTAACACATCAGAGGTCTTTATTTAATCTAGATGGACTCCTCAACCAAATAAAAATTATCTGCCCTTGGGCTCAAAGCACCCTTCATGCCCACTGTCCCATATCCTTACGTATGCTGAGGAGGATGGCTCCCCAAAACATCAGTTGCATTTATTCGTTTTATACCTTTGCCCTCCTGAGACCTTCTTGATGCTGGACTGGCAGGTAAGCCAGTGGTGGAGTCCTTACTCTAGCATAACTGAGGCACAAATATATTTTTTTCTTGTCCTGTCTTCATTGCCACGGTTTTAATAACACACAGGACCCCTCATCCCCCAATGTCTATCTTTTAATGGCTGTGCCAACAGAGTGTCACCATCCATAACTTCCCCAATTCTAATCTACATGTTGTGTTCTAATCTACATACTCGTGTGCCTCTCATGGCCTCCTTGAGGGCAAGGATCACCTCTCACCCTTCTTTTCTCTTATCCTGGCTAGTTTATGTCAGTTTGACACAAGCTAGAACCATTTTGGAAGAGGGAACTCCAACTATAATAATGTTCCCACCAGGTTGGCCTGCTGGCAAGCCTGGGGTGCATTTTCTTGACTGTTGACTAAAGTGAGAGAGCCTAACTCGCCATGGGTGGTGTTACTCCTGGACTCACCACGGGTGGTCCTAGGTTCTATAGGATGGCAGGCAAGGTTGCAAGGAGCAAGCCAGCAAGCAGCACTATTCCATGACTTCTGCATCAGCTCCTGCCTCCGGGCCCTTGTCTGTTTGAGTTCCTGCCCTGACTTCCCTCAGTGATGGACTAGGGTATGAAACAAATGAAAACAGACCTTTTCCTCCTCAAGTTTCTTTTGGTCATGGTGTGTCTCATCACAGTAGCAAAAAATCCCAATTAGGACAATCCAATGAGAATCAATATGATATACTGACATGATAGATGCAAACTATTTCCTTTAAATTGAAAGTTGAATTCAATCACGCTGAATAGCCTACAGATAAAAGTTGTCTTGGAACTTCCAATGAACACATTTTACTCCTTCCTCCCAAGATGTGTTTGTAAAAAGCAATTAAAATTCATGCAAATATAGGAACAATATATATTTTCACATGACAAATCCAGTCCATACCCAGGCCAAACAATGCGATAGGAGGTGCCTTTAACTAGAAATGAAACTTGGGATGGAAACGGTGTGTAGCATGGAGAACTAGTTGAGTAGTTTGAGATGGAATCTTCTCAGTGGACAGCATGCAAACAGTGAAACAGACATGTTACCCTATGGCTGCTGTGAGAGGCTCATGACTATAGTGGGTTGGCCTGATGATGCTTGTATTGCTATGCTAAGTGCAGGCTCCCATGATCTGGAGTAGCCCCTGTGACCCTGCCTCCAAGTCAATTCCAGTTGGTGAATAAAGATGCTGATGACCAATAGTAGAGCAGAAGAGACATAGGTGGGGTTTGGCCTCCAGAAAAGGAGGAGAAAAACATGCAGGAGGAGAAGAAGCAGCAGCCTTGGATTAAGAGTCAAGAGAGTGTGGCCGTGATGTTGCCCAATTAGAGCTAAGAGCAACCTAGATGAAGCATAGTAAGTAATAACTCAGGGTTCGATAGGAAAATAGATCCTAAGAGCATGGAGGGTAGGTAGGCAGCTGACCAGCTCTTGTGTTGATTAAGGCTTTTGAAAAATAGAAAGGCTGTGAGTGTGTCTTTCTTTTATCCTGTAACATAAATTCCTAAGACAGGGTAGAAACCCCTGGCTGGGATTTAAATACTTTTAAATGTTTTCTACTACACATGAAAGAGAGAAAAGTGACAATTAATTACATGAATTTATTTGCATTTAAAAAAAATGTGTCCAAAAGAAGAGAAAAACCCAGGATATTACTTGCCAGGATAGTATAGTACTTGGTTATATCTCTGAATGATGAAATTAAGGATAACTTATCTCTTGTTCAAAATATTTTTCTAGATTTCTACAATAAGGAGAATACTACCTTTCTATTGGGAATACAATGATCATTGATAGCATGATTAATAATTACATGCTAAAGTATAAAGACATTGTGATATTCTGATGGATCTACCACCATGCTTTGTAATTGTAGTTGGATTGAGAACAACTGTATTTTTTTTTCATTCTGGACGATCTAAGAGGTGCATGCATATATATATATATATATATATATATATATATATATGTATGTATGTATGTATAGTGTATATACATTTTCCATTGTTTGCCATAACAACCCTCTATCCTTCATTTTTATAGCACATAATTTTTATAGCATATATCACTTTCTGATATTAAACAGGTCACTATTTCTCTCCTTCACTCTCTGTAGTAGTTACTTTTCTGTTGCTGTGATAAAACACCATGACCAATGTGATTTATATTTTATTTGAGCTTAGAGTCTATAATGGTAGGAGAGGCATAGTGCCAGATGGCCAATTAGGAGGCTGAGAGATCATATCCCCAACTGCAAACAGGAACCAGAGAGAATGAGCTGAGAGTGGAGTGAGGCTATGAATACCGTTCATCCCCAGTGATGTACTTCCTTCAGCAAGGATCACCCCCTCCCCAAACAGTGCCACCAGCCAGGATCATGTGTTTAAATACCTGAGTCCACAGGGACCATTTCTTACTTTAACCACGACGTTGTCCATTCCTCCTCTGTGAAACATGGACTAGACTACTAGAAATAAGAATATCTGTCTATCTGATCACTCCTGTGCCCCTAGGTACCTACCACACAGTACCTGGCTCCTTACACTTGGTAAGTGGTTGTTTTATGCATGCATGAACAACTTTATGACATGATACCTATGACTAATCCTGTGTTTTCACAGTGAGGTCTATACGAGGGGCTAAAGTTTATTCAAAGTCACAGAGCTCTGAAGCAGAGCCACAAGATCTCTAAGACTGCAGGAGCTGAGCTATGAGCTGGTCTCACATCAATTACAGCCAACCTGTGGTCAATATGAGTGAGAGACAGGGAGATGGGACATGGCATTGTGCAGGGATGACATCCTTCTGACTAATGAGCTAGGAAGATTGGCACATCATAGACTCTGTTCCACCTTCTTCAATAGTCACAGATACAGACGTGAGGTTGTTCATATCAAAAGCCAGAGGCAGGGGTCCAAAACTCACCAAGCATTTGCTGAGTGAAGAAGAAAGGGTTGCTAAACCTGGGGGTTCTTGCATGGGAGTACTTAACCACCAAGTTACACTCACAGACCAGAGTCTCTATTTAAGGACACTTTTAAGAAACAGATCACTGAGAATGTGAGAACTTGGGCAGAAAACATAGAAATGTCTTCAAACCATGTGGTTTTCAGGGGATCCTAGCACCAGTACAGGAAGAAGCTCAGAGACAAGTAAATCCAAACGTATCTGCGCCTTGGCCACCAACCAGGATCATGTGCTTGGCCACCAACCAGGATCAACGTATCACCGCCTTGGCCACTTGACTCGGGAATGCTTACCATGAAGGTCATCCACTTAACTTGCCTTGACCACCAAACAACCTTCAACAGGCCTGGGGCTTCTGTGTGAGCATAAGCCAGTTCTCTGGGGTGTGTGGGAGTTGATTAGAAAGCAGCTTGAGGCAGTCTAGAGTCCAGCACAAAACCAGGTTGGGAGACAGCAGGCAATAGAGCCTGGGAGCCTACAGAGAGAATTTTACAGGCAGCAGGTATATGTTCTCCAGTCACCTTGGACATTCAATTTTAAACGTCACACAATTGCCATTCTGAATTACTAAGTTTCCATGGGTTGGCTAATGTGGATGAGACCCAAGGATGGTGACTTTTTGGGAAACACTAACAAATCCAGCTTCTGGATCATCAGTGGGAAAACCAACCCTGCACTATTGTGATAGTTCTGAACCTGTATTCTCCCAACCCCACGAGCACATACACTTTTGTATATGTACACACAATAAACAATCAGGCATATTTACAATGAGAAATGTACACACCCTCACTTGCATACATCCTATTTGACCAGCCACCTCCCTCAGTGACACCTCGGTAACTTCTTTCTTTCACCTTCCCTGGAACTGCAAAACAGTGCAGTTGAAATGATGGGAACCTTTGTGCCTGAATTTGCCCATCCTTGGTGTTACTGCTTTGTCAGGAGGGAGAACAGGCTGTTCAGCACAAAGTCAGCCCAGATACAATGGGCCGGCTTCCCTGGGAGTTCTAAAGCAGCCAGGCAGCAGGGGCTGCACCTTTTGAAGCAAGAAGTGAACAGGGCCACAGGGTTCCTGGTCAGAGCTGAGAGAGAGACAATGCCTGCCTTTTCATCTCTCCTCTTACATGAGGCCTTTCTGGACCTTTCTCTGCAGGAGCTGAGACCTGGCAAGGGCTAGCCCAGGGGCCTTCAGGAAACTCCTGTTTAATGTTCAGAAACACAGCACAGACACACATAAAAAGCTGTATCTCTGATATAACGACTCCCATCCCCTCCCCCACAATAAGCACCAATAGATTCAGTGAATGAAATAACTGTGACTTTCCTTTACTGTTCCTCCCCTGGCCACCTTTGGAGTTATTTCACCTACTTCTCCTGAAGTTTTTAACTATTTAAATAACATATTGGCTCTGGAAGGCTGTTGCAGGGCACAGAGGAAGCTCTGAGTGACCATGTTCAAAGCAGATGAAGTCCTAAGTGAATGTGGATTATTGGTGTGGGCACGACCATGTCAAGGACCCCAATGCTTGAGATCGTGGGAGTGGCAAAACTGGGTGAGGCTTGGAGGCTCAGAGGAATGCAGAACCTTCCTCTGCTCCAAGTACCAATGTTGGCAGTGAGTGCAGAAACTAGCGGTCTCCACGGTGACTGCTCCTCTACAGAGACAAATTGGCTAAGCCTGCATCCTCATTCAACCATATACAATAAACCCACATCCTCAGTTCTAATGTATTAACTAAGCAGGCTAAGGTTCCAGGCTGCTGTTACAGTTGGTGCCCTCTACCAAAGCAAGCACAGCCCTCCAGACATCAGCATTTGTGTGTCAGTGTGTCTGTCCTTTCTCCATGCCCTTATGTCCTCATTGCCCCAGTTATGGCAAGCCCTGAAGCCCTGCAGAGCCATGAAGCCTGTCACTTCTTTCTGAAGTTTTCCAAGGAGTGAAGTCCTTCATGGTATTGGGGTGGCTCAACACAACCTAGGAGGTCCACTTGGCCAGGAAGATATTTCTTGAGTCAATCAGTGGTCCTGTGAAATCCACTAAAGGAGGGGTATGAAGGGGATTCTAAACCGTTTTAAGAGGTAATGGCCAAATCTATCCTTGGGAGAAGAATGTCCTGGAGTCTGAGAATTGCTTTAATGCAGCTTTGAGTTCTGAGGGGCCCAGGACTTGTACAAGATAAAAGAGACGGAGATAAAGAAGGCATTTTTTGCTCTCAGACTGTTATAAAAGATGTCTATTCTAGTGAGAGGTTTTCACGTTTTGATGTTTTCTAGTTCCACTGTCTAACCTAAAAAAGGAAACTCAAGTGAACAGAAGCTAGAAGTGTAAAGAAACAAAGTTACCTGGAGAGGGGCTAGTCTGTTTTCTTCAGCAGGAAAGCCCAGTTGAAGACAAGATGAGAAGGGACTTTGAACAAAGGTGATGCTTCAGCTGGGTGTTTTGTGTTTTTTGAAAATGCCCCCTCCCTTTGATATAGGATCTCTTTGGCTGTCCTAGAACTCACTCTGTAGACCACTCTGGCCTTAAACTCTCAGAGATCCACCTGCCTCTGCCTCTCAAGTGGTGGGATTAAAGGCGTGAGCCACAATGATCAGATATAGCCCCAAGTCTTAACCTAAAGTATGTCAACTACAGCCTTGGATTAGTGTCCTGTAAGACTCTCAAAGGCATCATGCTCATGTTTGGGAACAATACTGACTAAATATGCCCACGAAAAATGGAGTACTGATGAAATGCCAGAGGAGAAGAGGGAGAAATCCAGAAGCAGAGGAAGGGTCAGAGGAAAATGCAATCAGGATCCTGAAATCTGGGCTAGGAGGCAAAACATCCTATGGTCAGCGTTATATCCAAATTTGGATAGAAGGTATGGATCCTGTAAAGAATGGGAGACAGGAGCTTCCTGAATCACAAGGGGTCAACAACAGAGGATGTTATCCATTCAGTTGACCATAGAAGCCTTTTATCAAACGCATTAAAACAGAAACACTCTGGCAGCTGGACTACAGGACCATACACTTCTGGCAAGAGTTTAGCCACTTTCAATTGAACGTATGCATCACTACAGAGTTACTGATCCTTGGGCAATACCAGAGATCCTGGCATCTGAAAACAAGTGACATTCTATAGACTTGCAACCACTGGTCATTTTAGAGCATAGTGTCTTGGCCTGCCAGCCAGTATGACTTATGTGTGTGTGTATATGTGTGTATATACATACATATATACACACACACACACATATATATATATATATATATATATACATATATATATATGGTGTATGGGTATGTAAGTGTGTGTATGTGTGTGTGTATTTTAGTATTTTATTTACCACAGGGAACAGGGTACTCCTCAAAAGCTGCCGTAATTTGAAAGAGAGGTGATGAGGTCTTTCAAGGGGCTCTGTAGGCCCAGTGCAGATCCAGATCAGATTTTCTAGCTATTAAAAAAAAAAATACTTTAAAATATAACCCAAAAAGTAACATGTTATTCCTCAAGTCAAGAAAATAACTGAACCGCCAGGCATGGAAGCTTCTAATCCTGGTGCTAAGAAGGCAAAGGCAGGTGATCGCTGTGTATGAGGCTAGCCTGGTCCCCATAATGAATTCCATGCTAGCCAGGACTACATAATGAGATCCTATTTTTTTAAAAAAAAGGAAGGGAGGGAGTGAGGAAGAGAGGGAGGAAGGAAGGAAGGAGAGAATACTAACAGAAAATCTTAAATATGATTAAGATGCTCTCATCACTCAAAAAAGACCAATCAGCATGCCTTCTAGAGTCATCAAATTTGCATACATACTTTAGGAAGATTTTGAGAACTTTTAGTACAATACCTAAAAAATAAATAAGCATATTTTTCATAAAAAGAGATGCCCAGCTCCCAATGTTTAACTTCATGGACAGCTATACGGGCGTATGGACGTGTGAAACCATCTAGTGAGAGTCAATAGTCTGCACTGCCTCCTGGAATGTGACAGGCATTTTTCTCTCCACTGTGTTCTGGGCTGGAGATGACAGGCTGATTAAGTTATGTGCAATAAGTTCACACAATAGGCCTTATTTTATAAGATGCTAGCCATTTATTTAACAAAATGGAAATCTCTGATATCTAGTACTTTTCTACATTTAAATTTTCAGAGGAGTGAGGCTTACATTCTACAGCATACGTGATAGTAAAAGAGTTCATTGTAAATTTAGATGAGCTAAAACACTTTCTCTAATGACTAAGGTTCATTATCCTCTAGTGAAGTAAGGTGGCGTTTTCTTGTGGAAGAAGTCGATGTCCCTTTGTAAGAGGAGATGTGCCAGAGACACAACCTTCCCTCCCCTCTGACCTGGCTACTGGGGAATTTGTTTGACGATAGAGCAGACAGAACCCCTTTTCTCTGGGTTTGGTTCCCAGGTCAAGTGTAAATCCTCTGAATTTAGGAAATGACTCCACTTGTGAAACAAGGGTGGAGGCTGTGCCTCCACCCCTCCACTCACTCACACCCTGCTCCAGGAGGGACGGGGTCCCTGGCTTTCCTCCCTTGCTGACTGCAGCACCCAGAGCTATCATCAGTGCAGGTGTATGGGAGACTATCTGAATAATGCACACTGCCTGAGAGACAGAATGGCAGCTCTGTACCCCAACTCTTACTCCTATTCTTATAAACTCTGAATGCCCAGGATCACTTGTGCCTGGCAGAATCGGGGGGCTCTAAGCCCAAATGCAGAGTACACTTCCCAGGCTTCTCCAGGGCAAAGGCAGGATGCATGCCCTCACTGAACCTATGCCTCACGATGAAGAGCAGCTGTCCACTCTCGGCGTTTATAAATAGAAGTCTCTGGTTGGTGTAGTCCAGCAGAATGCCCACTCTGGCTGGACGCTCGGTGGCATGTACCTCGCTCACAATGCCACTGTAGAAAAATGTGTACCTGAAATGAAACAGAATGGAAAATTCAGTTTTTAAAATCTTTGGAAATCCTTAGGATTTCAGAAGAAAAAAATAATCAGTAGGAAAGAATCAAGGTCTCACTTTGTCAGTTCAGTTCACAGTAAGTGAGTTGTACCAATGCTGTCCTGAGTACTTTTGCTGGAGTCCTTCTAGATGCTAAAGTGTGTGGACCATCCCCGCAGAGGTGAGCTTTAATAGTGCTGCTCCTTCCACCTCAGGGGGCAGTCCCAGAATAACCAGCATGTGCCTCCCTTGTGATTTTTCTCCACATTTTAATTCTTTCCTGGCTGCCCACATGTTTTAACTGCGGCATTCATGGTGTGTCATTCTTTTGAATAAAACTCCTTTGAGGCTGCCATGTGTTTAAACAGTACTGTGAGCTTGCCTTCCATACAACGTATTAATTTTACAGTTTTAAAGATTTATAGGTAACTTACGTAAGGGCCTGTATGAAGTTTGAGAACAATGCCATTAGTTTTTGCTAACTTCAAGCTTTGAATAAGCCCTCCCTTGCCCAGACCAATTTTTCCATTTTATCTCTAAGTTTTCAGCAGCCTTACAGCTGGACTGGGTTGCCTTCAGTGTCTCTGTCCAATACAAATACATTCACACGTGATGCATAGGCATGTCTGTGTACCTCAGTCCTATCTGGGGCCTCTGGGTCTGTGGGGGCAGACAAGCTCACACTAGGCATTCAGGAATGGGCAGGACAGGAGTGGGTGGGAAGGGGAAGGAGACAGCTCAACAGAGAGCAACAGGAACAGAATAGGCATGGATGTGGGAGAGAGTAATCCCTGTCTGCTTGGTGGGCTGGAGAGGACATGGAGCACCGACCATAGATCAGGATGGAGAGAACATGGAGCACTGACCATAGGTCGGAATGGAGAGGACATGGAGCACTGACCATAGATCAGAATAGAGAGGACATGGAGCACTGACCATAGATCAGGCTGGAGAGGACATGGAGCACTGACCATAGGTCGGAATGGAGAGGACATGGAGCACTGACCATAGATCAGGATGGAGAGGACATGGAGCACTGACCATAGATCAGAATAGAGAGAACATGGAGCACTGACCATAGGTCAGGATGGAGAGAACATGGAGCACTGACCATAGATCAGAATAGAGAGAACATGGAGCACTGACCATAGATCAGGATGGAGAGGACATGGAGCACTGACCATGGAGCAGAGCAATGTATTCAAGGTAGAAGAAACCCAGGCCCAGCAGTTCCAGGGGTTAAGACTTGGGATTCTGAGTGATTCTTCTCTGAATAGAGTCCCAAATATGCACAGTAGCCACTAACTACATACAGCTACTCAAATTAAAACAAACATTTAACAACATATAAAATTCAGACTTTCAGCCTTACCAGCCACAGCTCAAGAAAAGCTGTAGACACCATTTTTTCTATTATTGTAGAAGATACTATTGTACAGCAAAGGTCTAGAGCAGGAGTTCTCAAATTTCCTAAGCCATGACCCTTTAATACAGTTCCTCATGTTGTGGTGACACCTCCCCCTGAATCATAAAATTATTTTCATTGCAACTTCATAACTATAATTTTACTGCTGTTACGAATTTTATTGTAAATTTCTGTGTTTGTGATGGTGACCCCTATGAAAGGGTTGTTTGACTCCCCAAAGGGGCCATGATCCACAGGCTGAATACCACTAGTCTACAGGGTTTGGAATGACCCAATGAGCTGATGCCCTTCACCTTGAAAAGTCCCTATCCTCCAAAGGCCAATCACAAGTCGGTCCCAAGGCAGTCCCCATTGTGGAGACAAGAGGGGAAGACGTCCCTTAAAATCTTGACTCCATTAATCCCACGGGGCCTGGAATACATCCCTGCTTCTGCCGTTTCCTTCCTAGCACCCCACTCCTCATGGAACTCTTAAGTGCAATTCACAAGGTCATTGCAGGCCACACCCCCTCAGGCCCACATGCTATGGCCGTGGTCCCCAGCCTGTGCAACGGGAGATGGTGGATTCCTTAGGAAGTAGAGCTTCATGGGAGCAAGTTAGGCCACTAAGGAAGAATCCCTCTGAAGTGGGTAGTGACAGCAGGGTTCCTCCCTCTTTCCTTTTGCTCACCAGCCTTGATGAGGCAAACTGTCTGCCTCTGCTGTGCCTTGTCACCACCCTGGACTAATGGTCACACAGGCAAGAAACCAGGGGAAGAAGTCATGAGCTGAAACAAAGCATTCCTCTGCTGGAGTTGGTTTTCTTTAGTTTTGCTTGGGCATGACCCCACCCCAACCCCATGACCAGTTTTTGGCTATTCCTATTTGGAACTGCTTCCCTCTATTCAAACAAAAACCATCCAGAAGCCCGACTTTGGCTATGACCCTTAAACTGCCCTCCCTGGGGCTCCCATCACCCTGAACTCAAGCTGATTCAGGTGGAGCTGGATTCATTTAAAAAAAAAAAAAAACCAAAACCAAAAACAAACAAACAAACAAAAAACTGAAGACAACTTCTCTCTGGGCTCCTCCGCTCCTAGCCTGGTCACTACTTTCTGGTTCCCATTCTTCTCTGGGTCCTGTGACTGCCCCTCCACCCTGAGTGAATCCACTTCTGAATCCTCTATTTGAGGATTGCTTTAGGAGAAAGAAGGGCATGTGATAAAATAATGTTAAAAGCACTAGCTAGGTGTGGCAGGAGGGGCAGCTTAGACACAGACAACCTGACTGGAAAAGGATGTGAGTGGCCTTGAACCAGTGCAGCAAAGTTAGGAAGGACCAAGAATGGGAACCCCTGGGTGTCTCCCAAGACAATCTTCATGCTTAGGTTCAATCAAAAGTCGTAAAGCTGATTTAAAGTCACTGAACTAGAAAACTGAGAACCACAGGCAGGCAGAATCCTAAAGGCCACGGGTGCCTCATGTGGCACCATCAGAGTGTGAAATAAAGGCACCTGGGGCTGGCCTCTACGCTGGGACCACCCAGCTGTGCTGTGTATATTTATCTCCCAGAAGCTCACACTGGGCTTGAAAGAACCAATGACCAATGCTGTAGGGAGGACTTGTCACAATTCTGTTTTCTACAAAGTAAGTGTTAGGAATTCATGGTTCCTGGGCATGTGTGCCAGTGTTCACACTGGAGGGCAGAGCAGAACTTTGACAATTGGTTCTCTCCTTTTACAGTGGATTCCAGAGATAGAATTCAGGTTGGCCAGGCTTGCATAGCAAGCCCGCTCACCCAATGAACCATCTGCCTAGCCTGTAAAGAATTTTTAAAATGAAAGTAATACCGATGTTGGGCTCCCATAGTTTGCCAACTATAAACTCTAGGTTTAAATGATTTTAAACCCTGGGCAGGGCTGAGTTCTTAAGCATAACTCAGCACTGAATATCAATTAATCATAATTGCTCTAACTTGATGAAATTCGAGTTTAAACTGCACTTGGAGATGGCATCCTCATGAACCATCTCAGAGAACCAAACTGTCAAATGGAATGTGGGGAACACCGTGCAGCTGAAGACCGACATAAGAACCCCCGTCTGGGGCCTCTGCTGAGACTCTCGGGAGCACTGAAGGGTGGCTTCCCTTTTATTTTTTATTTTTTAATTTTTTTTATTTTTTGCATATTCTAAAATGCACTGTATTGGATATGAAATTTTTTTCCTTTTTTTTATTAGATGTTTTCTTTATTTACAATATCTCCTTCCCCAGGTTCCCTTCTAAAAACAAAAAAAGAAAGAAAAAAAAAGAAAGAAAAAAAAGAAAAGAAAAAAACCAAAAACTAAAACAAACCCCTATTCTCTCCCTCCACCCCCTTCTGCTTACTGCCCCTGGCATTCCCCTACACTTGGGCATAGAACCTTCACAGGGCCAAGAGCCTCTCCTCCCATTGATGAATGGCTTCCCTTTTAAAGCCGTGCATGTGAATAATGTCTGCCCCTTGGGAGACATATTACAATGCCAAAGCTCTTCCTTGTCTCTGATTTTACATCATCCTACAACCCCAAAAGGTAGCAGGCTAGGCCACAACCCTGGATTACAATTGCATAAAGAATTGTTCCAAGGGCTAACCAACTCACAGAGAGGAACCAACAGGGGGCAGAACCAAAGATAAAGCCAGGACAAAAATCAGCCCGTGCTGTAAGCATGCTGAAATCACAGCATGTTCGCCTGAGCACTGGCTCTGAATATTCACCCACCAAACAATATGAATAATGGAGACCATGGTGTGGCAAACTTATCTAAAAAGAGACAAAATACCTTGACATGTGACAACTATTCAGTCTCTGCCCAATCTGCCATTGTTAGTGCAAAAGTAGCCATAGATAATACATAAATAAATGACCGTGTCTGTTTTCTAATAAAACTTTACAAAAAAGCCCAAGCATGGGGTCAGGTTTGGCTTACATGCTACAGTTTGTCAGCTTTTCTTATAAGCAGATGCTGGTCAGAGAGCTGGGGAGCCACCTCGCTCTCACACTCCTGCAATTCCTTCTCTGTAGAGGGAGCCCTCTGAACCCCCCTGTGGTATTTCTCTCCTGGGATGTGTTGAGAAGGGGAAAAGGGCCCACTTGATTCTTCCTCTCCCTGTCTCTTTGTTGAGGTTGATGAGAGGACATACACCTTTCTCTGCCTCTCTAGAGTACAAGCCATGGCTCTGGGTGACTAAGTCTGTGTGATAGTGAGGTTGAATATACGACATCCCCTTATCTAGTTTATGTGGTAATCGGGGTGATGCCCTAACCACCTACCCTTTATGGCTGCTGTCTTGCTTAGTTTGGAACTTGGGCAAGGATATGGGAAGCTGTGCCTTGGGTCCCTCGGAGGTCCCTGCCTAGACACGGTAACTGATCTTCGGATTGAGTTAGGAGAGGCAGGGCTCTGGCTTACCTCTGTGGCTCAGAGCAATGCATGTACCACGAGGTCTCCCCTTGTCCCAGGGCACCAGCCCTCACAGCTGAGCTGGAACAGATGCCAAGTCGATAGGCCGGACTGTCCGTGACTGTGGTTTCCCAGTAATGCTGGCCACAGGCAGGCAGCTCCTCACCCAGCACGGAGGGGATCCTGCAAGCAGAGTTGACCAGATGAAGCTTAGCACAGGAATCACCAGCCTTGGCCTCACAAACATCAGCCTTATACGCCCTTTAGGCAGGGGTCGATCTTCATAAACTGCTGCCCGTTGGTCAAAGGCACCATCTGTTCTTTATGCTCCTACCCCTGGCCAGATTGCTCCAGCATTCACCGACCTCCAGCATCCATTTGACACATGCCCACTGCCTTACAGCATGTGCATAGGATGTAGTGTGTCTCTTAAGGGGTCTGAGAACCAGGAAATGAGTGGCATAAGGACAGGAAGGAAGGAAAAGAAATACAGTGTAACCTTTGCTCTCAGAGAGACAGAAAGAATGTAAGAGGCAGATGGGAGAACACGGCTTACAAAGCTTTCTTCTTTCAAAAACTGCAAAAATAAAAATGGAGTCTCCAAAACTTTTCAGTTTGTAGTTTTGGCTCATGGGCTCACCATGTAGCTGGGGTTCATCTCAAACCATGTAATCCACCTGCCTCAGCCACCTGAACGCTGGGATTACAAGTGTGCACAATCAAGTGTTCAGACTTGGAAACCTAGAACTGAGTTCCAGTATGTGCCGACTTTACTTGTGACAGAGGCCCCCATGGGACACAGCTTTTCAATGTCACGACAGCTGGCAAGGTCATCTCAGAATGGCAGTATGGAATGACATCTTGACCTGCGGCTCTGGGGGAGGTGCTCCACAGTCTTCACGCTGGAGAAGCCTCTGGAAGGTGAGTTCAAGGCCTCTTCCTGCCTGGCTGTAGCTATTTTGATAAGGAGCACAGTGAAATGAGCCTGCCTACTTTTAATCTCGGACAGTTGACCTTGTTTGCATGGGTTGCTTAGTTTTGCTGGAAAATGGCTGAGCTGGCAAGGAGGACTTTTTAACTCCATAGCGTTAATATTCAGTCAGCACACTCTACCCTTGAATAGATCAAAAATGGTTAATGCAAGGAAATGTATTTCACTTGCTCTGTGTCTTTACCCAATAACTGCATGTCAGAGAGGTTCCAACTGAAAAGCCTTCACTCCCTGGAACAAAGCCAGGCTTCCTGATATTTATGAGCTAATTTCCATACTAATAATAAACAAACAAAGTTCTATAAAATACATCCCAGTTTCCATCAGATAGCATCTATGAACTCTTGCAACTCCAGTCTACTTTTTTATTATTCTTTTTTTTTTAGAAATCCCATTTATTTCTTTTTTAAGATTTTTTCATTTTTTATTAGTTATTTTATTTATTGACATTTCAAATGTTATCGCTCTTCCCAGTTTCCCCTTCTTCCCTGCCTCTATGAGGGTGCTCCCCCAATCACCCACCCACTCCTGTCTCAATGCTTTAGCATTCCCCTACACTGGGTCATAGAGCCTCCACAAGACCAAGGGGCTCCCCTCCCATTGATGCCGGATAAGGCCATCATCTGCTACACATGCAGCTGGAGCCATGGGTCCCTCCATGTGTACTCTTTGGTTGGTAGTTTAGTCCCTCGAAGCTCTGGGGGGGTCTGGTTGGTTGATATTGTTGTTCTTCCTATAGGGTTGCAAACCCCTTCAGCTCCTTCAGTCCTTTTTCTAACTCCTCCATTGGGGACCCCATGCTCATTTCTTTCTTTCTTTTTTTAAGATTTATTTTTAAATTACATGTATGTGTCTGATTATGTGTCTGATTGAACACAAGTGCAGGTGCCTACAGAGGCCAGAAGGGCGCATCAATTCCCTAGCAGCTAGAGTCGCAGACAGTTGTGAGCTGCCCAGTATGGGTGCTGGAAACCTAACTCAGGTCTTCTACAAGAGCAGTGGGTTCTCTTAACCACTGAGCATCTCTCCAGCCCCACCCCGTCTATTCTTCAATGTTTTTTTAAACTTATTTTTGCAATCCATGAGTGGGTGCATTTTTAGCATCTACAGTATTTCAATCCCCATGCTATATTCTGGAAATTCAAAGTGACATAAGACAGGGCTGGAGCTCAGCAATTATTCATTATTAAGTTGTGGGTAAACAGCTTCATTGATACAGATCAGAGGTTCCAGGGTCCCCAAAAGAGTTAGCCATTTTCAGAAACAAGTAACACCTAAATGTGGCAGTGGGCAGTTGAGCATCAAGATTGGACCAGAGTGCCTGTAAGTTCCCAGAGACTGGAGTGCATGTGTCATGACTGCACCTGCTGACAGCCTGCACCTGTGCTTCAAAAGCTTTGCCCATACTTTCTCCCATTTGGCCATGAAAACCCTCAAAATAGCTGAGAGAAAAGGAGGTCGGGGAACAGAGAGAGATAAACAGAGAAAGACCGAGACAGAGACCAAGAGACAGAGAGCACGATCGATCACGATCGATCGAGTGGAAGACAGAAGGCAAATTGCCAGGCAGGGACCCACCCACCCCAAGCTTTTGGTTCCTGTTGTCTTTGATGTTGCTCCTTTTGTGGGAGCTTCTGAAGGGCAAGCTTCTGAGACCAGGAGTAAGAACTCAATAAACCATCCTACTCCTCTCCAAGCGGTTGATACCTGGGTTGCCACTGAAACAACGGAATCATTTCTGCATTCTGTTTTTCACTAAGCCAGAGATAATATCTTAAAGCAGTGGGTGTTTCAACCCAAACCATCTGCGCTTATGATCCCGATAAAAATATTGACACTGGCTCCAAGTTGTGGGTTGTGTGTGCCACTCCAGACCTCACAGTGAACTGTGCCTGCTGTACACATATTTATATGCATCCCATAACTGAGCAAGCTCATTAAACCAAGGATGTACTCAGCTGATAAGGCCCTGGGGAAACTGATCCTCTAATGCTGAGCATCAGCCCAGCTGTGCTTGCTTCTACTTACTCCGTCAGCCGTCTCCTCTCAGAGAAGCTGATCACCGTCCCATTTGAGGAGATCTGGAGAGCCGGGTGAGCTGTTTCTCTCAATAAGAGGAATCTAGTTCCTATGACAGTTAAGAAAAGAAGGTGACAACACTGTCCCAATGCCAAGCACTAGGTCAATCAATACATTTCAAAGCCTTTGCTCATACTCTTGAAGTCAAACATTCTGACTCTATACTCCCCATCCACAACTGAAACGCCATTCTTGAGCAAGCATTTGTGGGCAGCCTGGACTGGTCACTCCCACCTGCTGCTGTAAGTGCGCCGGCAGAGGCGGATTCTACGCTAGGCAAAGTGGGCTCTTTGCAGCATCCTCATCACCTGGAAATGGCAGACCCTACCCTGGACCAACTGAATCTGAATGTCTGCTTGGACAAGATGCCCTAAGATCCGGGTGTGACTTAAAATTGGAATATTAGACTAGCCTGTAGAGGGCCCAGTGATGGAATGTGCAGGCTGCATTCTGAGATGGTGGGGAAACCCTAACGGATAGGCAGCCCTCCTATCTTTTCCTCAACCCAGGCAGACTGACATACATCTCAGACAGGGAACAGCATGGTGAACTAATGTGCCCCGCCCCCTCGGCTGTGTGCCATCTGTGGGTTTAGGGTAAGGCAATGTAACTGTCGCCTTCCCATTTCTCATTCTTCATAACTGAAAAAAGCTAAATGATTTTTTTTGTTAATATTTTCTGGGGTTTTTCCCCAAATGTCACTTAACTGTTTTAGCACTTATTTGAATTATTCATCCATCCATTCATTTGTTCATGCATTTGACAAACACTAATTAGCACAAACTAGAATAAGTAGAACAAAACTGGAAGCTTGTCATGGAGTTCAAAGGATAACAGAATGAGAAAATCACTTTGGACATCCCACACCTGAACATTATAGTGCATTGTGGATGAATCGCAAAGCACCTGGGAAGATTTCTAAGCCCACACATGTTCCAGCCCATCTCCAGAGCAAATAAGTCCATTCCTCTGGGGTGAGGCCAGGGGATAAGTGTTTTAAGCACCCTGACTGGTTGTTAAGCTCTGCGAAGCTTGGGAAGCTATGAAGAATAGAAATAAAAGAAACATCTTGATGCTGGCTCATGACAAGCCCTCTCCCCAACAGTAGGCTGGAGCCTTCTGAAGTTATGTTAGGTGTCTCCTCTGAATGTCAGAAGGAGAGGAACAGAAATGCCCAGACATCCTGGCTCTGCACTAAGCAGAAAGTTACCTCTGGTGGAGATGAGGGCAGCTTCGCTCTGCTCGCTCGTCCCAGAGGCATTGGTGGCTCTCACATAGAAGAAGTAATTGTCGTTGGGAGGGAGGTTAACTTTGAGCTGGAGTCCTTTAATTCCAGAGAAAGATCTAAATACAAAGGGAAGATAATTCTGAGCATTATGTTGTGTGATTAATAATTCACTTTTGTAGGGAAGCCACGTCTTTCATTACCAACAGGTAACTTATTTTCTTTCCTTTCTAATCAATGGACTTAGCAAGAAAGATTCTTAAAAAAAAAAAAAAACCCAAAAAACAAAAAACCACCACTATCCACTAAAATTACTTCACTGAATTGTCTCTATTTCCAATCATCTTTTGTTCAGATAAGTCTTCTAGAATATTCTTCAAGACAAAACCAGACACACCATTTTGAAAAAACTCAAGAAAAAAAAAAGGATATTAGTGACCTTGTAGTTAATGAGAGAGCCTGAGAACACATTGGTTTTTTAACTGATTTGCGGCCAGTGTGGGTTTTGGAGTAAGATGTTGATAAGTCAATTTCTAACACAAAGGACCTCCATTATCTCACCCACAGACTCAAGCTGAGGAAACCTGATGGCGGGCGCTCTACATCTTTATACCTGGACAAGCCAGCATCTCTACAGTTAACAAAAGCTGCAGCTCTTCAAAGAAACTTAATCTCTGCAAGAGAAGAGACTTCTAATTGCCACCTCCCCCAAAGCCTTCAAAACTGCTCTTCTTCCTAAATTGCCATTTAAATGAAAGAGAAAATGCAGGCACTGGTAAAGACCGAGGTCTGCACTTGGCCAGGAACAGCCCAAACATTTACAGAGAACTCTCAGGATTTGGAGATGGCGCTCTCTGGACTTCCCTTGAGCTGGGTGGGCGTGGGCTTCTTTCTGTGTGATATCCTGGCCTGGAGTGAGGCTACAAGCCCATAGTCCCCTCTCCTTCAGGCTGCATCGGGAGTGGCTTGGAGAGTTAAAAGCTGGGCTACTTGCGGATGGAATTACTGCTAGCCTGGCTACTGGAGCAGAGAGACATGCTGAACTCTCCGGGAAAAGAATGCTACCCTTGTTCTTACTCTTTCCCAGGACGAGGAATTTGTTGTTGTGATGAATGAATGTGCTATAAACACATTAAAACGATACACCCCCATCCCCAGGGGATGTCTACATAGTTCTCTCCTCCATACCTGTTGTGGAAAATGACAGGGAGAACCAGATAAAGGGAAAATGCATTGTGGACTCAGAAAACAAACTACTTTAGCTTGCTCTCAGCGTTGGGGGTTGACCCTCAAGGGCCCATGGCTGTTCTCTACCACCAAGTGGCATCCTCATGCCTGCTTCTTTAGAGACAAGAGTGCCACTACATAGCCCAGGCTGGTCTCAAACGGATTCACAATCCTCCTGGCTGCAGCCTACTGAGTGCTAAGATTAAGGGAGTACTTCGGGAGTACTTCTAGAGCCTAGAATGTCTTCAAGACAAAAACAGTGTCTATGTGGAATGCAATCCTGTCCCCCCGCCCCATGCCTGCAAACGTAAAACTCACAATGTGGTCCTCAGGAGGGTGGGGGTAGGGAGCAGGCTGGTGCTGCACTTCTGCTGGAAAAGGTCAGTACATGCTCCTTGGATGACACTGGTTGTTATTTCTGGACCTATCACCAGGCTAGGCCTCCAGAGAGCAGTATATTTAGCTACACTGAGAGAGGGGTAGGGCTTCTGTGTGTGTGAAATTGAGCCATGTGACCCTTAATGACTAGCTGTGCTACAGCTAATTAGTGAACATACACGTCCTACCGTGGCAAGTGTAATCCCCAGGGAATATCTAGAATATTAGTCTAGGGCAGATACATTGCTTATCTTATCAAAGTTGACAGCCAAAGAAATGTTTTAAATAAACACAGATAACAACCAGCAATAAAATTATTGTTTTAATACACACGCTCAGCATGAACTGAGTTCTACACTTCACTCGCTCATTAAATAACTGTAGATTGATCACTTATCACTTTTGTGGGCCCTGCTACCCTGGAGTCTGGGGGGGGGGGTTGGGAAGGAAAGGGTTAACTCTAGAGACCAGACACAACACAGTGGTCTCATATTGTAATGGTCCAGTTGTTAAATATCAAGAATGTTTCTGAAGTCTGTCAAGGAGAGCAAATGCCACAATGCCACATATATCATTAACTCCACACCATGTGCCATCGCTTGGATAAAGAACAATGATTATATTGAAGTCAAAACACAGCATCCTACCCTGCTTTTGGCACGTGAGACAGCCACACAGATATGTGTAGGGCGAGAGCACCAGGTCAAAGTTCAGGTACAAATGTGCGTCATCCTATCTCCTTACCCAGTTATCACAAAAGCTTCCATGTCAGCCATGCCAGAGCTTCAACCAAATGAAAACCTAAAGTTGCAGTCTGAAGAGATACGGCTTATGATTCTATCTATTACCTCAAAACCAAAACCTTGTCAACCTTCCTACTGGACCCATGTGAAATGTGTTCTAGATTAAAGTATAATTTAGGTCCGCAGGCTATGCAAAGTACAGTAAAGGACCAGAAAGCATACGGAACCACAGTATACTGTTGCTCCATAATTAAAAGGGATGCTAGCTGAGCATGGTGGTACACATTTAAAATCTCAGTATAAAGACTAAGATAGGAAGACCCTGAGTTCGAGTCCCAGCATGTGCTATACTGTCTCAGAGACAGTATTGGTGGGGCTATACCTGTAAGAAAAGTGATTATGATTACAACCAATAACAAGATTCAAAGGACAATAAGAAATGGCTCAAACGATGTCACTTTGGGTCCTTGAGTGTGGGGTTTCTCCTATAAGAACCATAGAGCAGTGGGAAGAAATGGCTTCGTGAGCACACAATGAGGCAATGTGAGGCTCCTCACATGGCAGTGAGTTGACAACTGAATAGCCTGAAGCTGGCCCTTAGGATGCTGCACCCAGCATATGTTCCATGAACTCTCACAGTTCATCTCTCCAGCAGCAGGACAATTATTTATTAGGTTCTTGAGCCATAAAGCAGAGACTTTGATGAGACTTCCTGTCTCCTCAGCAGGCCATGGGGATGCTTCCTGAATGAAGGACACTGTCTCCTTCTTCTTCTCTGTTGTGTTAGAGAGCAACCAAGTAGAAGCCATTAAATAAGGAAGACCTGCCTAACTTGGACACTGTAATTCTTTACTCTTTCCAGAGAGGGGGG
>NW_022196914.1:53488322-53489677 GCF_008632895.1 Mastomys coucha
AGAGAGAGAGAGAGAGAGAGAGAGAGAATAGGAATTCTGACACAGTTACCTATGACTCATAATGGAACAAAGATCGTTATAAGTAGGACTTGAAAATGAAGTTTTAGAAATAAATCTTTAAGGACATTGTGTTTATGAGGGAAATTACTAAAAGCATTCCCACTAAGTTGAGAGAGAGAGAGAGAGAGAGAGAGAGAGAGAGAGAAGGTTAAAATATGGCTATTTATCTAGAAATCAGCTGACAACTCTTCCATAAGAGGATTCAGTAGGACAGCTAGATGTGAAACTATCAAGAGAAACAATGGGTCTGAGAACGGAGTTCTGTGCTGCTACAGTTGCCTTCCACGCTGAAGTCCTGGGCTCCAACACCAGCATCACCAAAATCAGAGTTAGAAAACCTCATAAAAAAAACTACAGCCAGACAGAAGACGGAACCAAAGGTCAGAGAGCAGTGGCAAGCAGGGAAGTATAGAGGAAAATAGATGAGAGCCATATTAGGGACACACCAGTTAGTTCTTCTGCAGGCAAATGTGATGTCACAGGACCCTCAATTCTCCCTAAGGTAATCAACACACTCTCTAAAAATAACAAATTGTCTAGAGTCAGTTGATGGAGGAAGCTACCCAAGTTAACTCTGAAAGAAAAATATAAACTAGAAATGAAAAAAATATGCCATGAATGGGCCACCTAATCCCCTAGGATCCTCAAGAGGAAGGTTCTGCTCCTAAAACCAGTGTGGTCCTTAACCAGAAGCACATTGTGGGCAATGGAACAGGCGAGGGGCAGCAATGGGGAGGAGTGGAGTGCGGTGCATAGACTCTCAGGTAAGCATTTCAGATCACAAGAAGAAATAAGAAGTTCTTTTTGAGACAACCATGTTGCCATATGAGAGAGAACTGAGTATGGCAGTACATGCCTTAACCTGTAACCCCAGCACTTGAGAAGCAGAAACAGGGGGACTGAAGTAAATTCAAGGTCAGCCTGGTCTATATTGCAAGTTCTAGGCCTAAAGGAAATATATAGTGAGATCCTGTTTCAAAAATCAACCAACCAAAAAAAAGAAAAGAAAAAGAAAAAGAAAAAAGTTGGAATATCTATTTCATATCTCCTACCAAATTAAATTCCAAATGACAAAACAGATTTTTAAAATAAAATTAAGAAAATGGGAGGATATACATATATAATATATACATGCATATATTCAGAAAGAAGACATTTTAAAATATTACCAAAAAACCCTGGAAGTGTTTTTTTCAAAAGAAATTGAAAAATTCAACTAAATTAACATTTTAAAATATTCATGCAAAAATATGTTTTAAAAGATTCCAAACTCACACATGGAAGCTAACTTCCTT
>NW_022196914.1:53489687-53497405 GCF_008632895.1 Mastomys coucha
AAAAACAAAAAAACAAAACAAAGAAGAGGCATTATGAATAAGAAAGAAAATATCAACTGAAGAGATAGCTCAGTGGTTAAGTGCACTAGCTGCTTGCTCTTCCAGAGGACCTGGGTTCAATTCCCAGTACTTCCGTGGAGTCTTACTACTGGTTCCAGGAGATCTGGCACCCTCTTCTGCCCTTCTTAGGCTCTAGATATGAAGGTGATGTACAGCCATATGTGTAGGCAAATACATAAAACAAAGAGAAGGAAGGAAGGAAGGAAGGAAGGAAGGAAGGAAGGAAGGAAGGAAGGAAGGGAGGGAGGGGGAGGGAGGGAGGGAAGGAGGAGGGAAGGAAGAGAGAAAGAAAGAAGGAAGGAAAACGTCACAATCTAATGGGACTGGGGATAGTAGGAAAAGCGAGCAGCCTTAGAAAAGGAAGTGTGTGGCTCAAACCATATGGAAAGGCATCAATCCAGAGAGAGGAACGAGGGCTTAAACGATGGTTGTGTTTTGCAGCTATCTAACTGGCAAGATTGTGAAGAAGCGAGTATTCTACATACTGATGGCCAGAGAATAAACCCAACAATCTCTAAGAAGTTGGTCATATCTATCAAAATTCAAGACACACACCTTTTAACCAGTCTTCCTATTTTGAGAAGTTCATTCTACAAATACATTGTAGATGTGTGAACTTGTACGTGCATGGGGGTTGTTTCCCACAGCATGGCTGGGGACAGAAGAGAACAGAAGGCTGTCTCTCAGGTAGTCAAATAGGTTCAGTAACACCCTGAAGACAGAACACAGCAGAATTGTTTTGAAAACTCGAGACAGTCCCATGGGTGTGGATATGAATACTCATAAAGGTCTACCTTTGTGCAGAAAAAGCAAATTGGTAGGAATACATGTAGGATTGTTAACATTTGTTGGGAAATTATAGATGCTTTTATGTGAAAGGTTAAAATTGATAGTCATTACCTTTGGAGATGGGAATTGAGGGATGAAGAATAGCTACAAAGAAAGTTAAGGTTCTCTACCTTCCTTTTTTGTCTTTTGAATTTGTACCTTAAGCACATATAATGAACCCAAAACTAAAGAATTAACTTTTAAAAACAATAGTTCTAGATAGCAAAGGGTCCACAAATAGACTGAATATGTTTACAGAACCTCGAAGCACACATGCATTTCAGCACTTTGAAGTAATTTCTCTAGTCACTTGATAATCCAGTGACCTGATCATGAGGGAAGGTACACATGCTTAAGATGACTTGAGAGGCTAGCAATTATGTGAAATAGCTCCTCTCTGTACTACTGTGCCCTGGGGAGGGGGTGGCCTGTGCACAAACAGTATGGAGGAAGCCAGTGCCACCACTCCTGGAAGCAGCCCTGGGATGTTGCCATCACCCCAGCGCACAGCAGATGGCTTAGTATGAACTGTTATTTAAAAACACAGTTGGTTCTTACTGGATTCCTATTGGCAGCACCAACATCCAGCCAGCCAGGCAATGTCACTCTCTGTGAACTGTGAACAGAGTGCATGCTGGGTCTGTGGGAGGAGTAAGGAAGGCGGCATTTCCCACCCTGCCTGGGCATCCAAAGTGCTAAGTATTGAAAATTCATTTTTTTAATCAATTATTTTGTTGGGCAGGGTCTCCCTCTGCAGTCCAAGCTGTCTTTGAATTCACTATGTAAACTATGTTGGCCTCCATCGCCTGGTCTTCTTGCCTCATCCTCCAGGACTCTGGGATTCCAAGCACGGGCCAACCATGCCCATGGATTAGTGCATGCTTCTGAACTGGGTTCCCGAGGAGAGGCCCAGGCACTGGAATTTTGCAAGTATGCCAGCTGACTTTTATGACCGGTAAAGTTTGGGAAAAACAGCCCTAACAGTATGGGATAGGGAAGGAAATGAAGGAAAAGGGAGACTACAAAACATTAAATTAAAAACTACAAAGCAACATTAAATATAAAATCAAGGCAGAATGATGGCTCATGGCTGTGATCTCAGCACCGGGAAGACTGAGGCAGGAGGATTCCTGAAAATCCCTACCAGCTTTAGCTGCAGCATGAGACCCTCTCTCAGTACAACAACAACAAAACCAAAACACAAACTCAAAAGACAAGCTAGCATACACACATTCGAAGCTGCTTATCAATCCTTATCTAGCCATAAATATAGAAAAGTTATCAGATGGGGAAACTCAGTTAAATCAGGATTAAGAAGAAAACTCTTTATATCCTAATTTCCCGTGGTTAAAAAGACTTGGTAAATAAAATTTTAACAGAACCATTTTTCTTTTGATAAATAAGGATATTATGAAACTCTGTGTTACTAAATATCACCATTATTTCATTACAGTGCAGAAAAACAATGCAGGCACAACACGCTGACAACGTGTTTCCCATGGCTCAAATCTGTCAGAAAATCAATGTGAGCCAAAGAATCCAAGAGAGAGATCCTGGATTTCTGTTTTCTCCATTTTTACTCTCCAAAGCCTGAACAACAGATACTGTTTATATTTCAGACAGAGGCCCCCAGGACTCTGATAATATTCATTTCTCTGGATCCTCCGAGTTATCCTTTACTGCCCCCTGGTCATCTATGTGGACAGTTACTTGAGGTCTCCTAGGCCAGTCTGCTGAGAACAGTCATTTAACACCTCTGCATTCAGACACTGTTTGAAAACGATTAATAGGTCTGTTTATGCGTCTTTTGTGAAGCTGCTCTTAGAGACCACCACTATTATCTTAAGAGCTCTTATATAAAAATCTCCATGAAAAATTCATCTCACAGCTGAATGTCATGGAACATAATTGTCTCTCTTAGTGAAATGTTGTGCTTCCTTTTAAAAGAGGAATGAGTTATATAATCTCTTTCCTCCTCTCTCTCAATCTCTCCCCCTCGCCTCTGTTTTCATGTAAGCTGCCAGCAAGTTCAAATTTGGAGTTTATCTTCCACTGAGGTTCTGTTCTTGGCCTGATCTTTCTGACAGTCTTCTCCCCTTGCATTATGTGGCTCTTGGACCCACAGAGCTGTCTTAGGGGCTCTGTTGTGTCAGGGTCCTTGGCTGGGAATGCTCTTCAGGAAACAGACACATCATAACCGAAGTGGAGAACAGATTGTGTTCCCATTGTCTGAGATTCTATGTACAACCAGGAGGATGTGAGGTATCAAATGGCCGGTCAAGTCGGAGTCTTTCAGGTAGAAAGACTTTGCTTCGAAAATGCTGAATGCCTGGGTTAGATGTGGCTCAGCTAATAAAGGCTAAACTCATCACCAAAAATAATAAGAAAATGCTAAATGCTGAGAACACTGGGGGGAAATCATCGCGTTACTCCTCTCCCAAGGGCCTGTGCAAAGGTATCAGAGAAATAATTCCATATAAGCATAACCTGTTACCTCTTAAGCACTCAGTAAATTTGGGCTCAGCCGTGCTAGTGATCCTCCTGAGGCCCTGTAAACCAAGTCTGGAGCAGGAGTATTTGTCTCTTTTACCTACAGGCTACAGAGAGGGTCAAAATACTTGCTGTTGACTATTGGCCAATCATCACCTATTTACCTGCAAGCTTTAGAAAGTTTTCAAAGAGACAGAAACTGGAGTTCCTTCTGGCTGCCAGTAAGGGCAGAGCATCAGGAGTTCTGGTTGGAGCACCTGACTATGAGTGGTAACTCTGTTCCTGCTCTATAGCTGGCCCTCCAGTTGGTGGCAGCATAGTTGATTCACAAGCCCAGCACCCCAGGCAGACCCTCCTAAGGATGCTCACTCTCAAAGGTATGGCCCAGAAAGGACCTCCGGACACTACAGTCTAAGGCAGAGGCAGGGACAGGAAGCTCGCTCCCAACTAATTTGTGGAGTATTGCGTCTCTCAGATTTGTCATTCAATGCACAACTTCTCTGCACAGCCCACACAGCTAATCCCTGTACTATATTTCTCTCAGTTTTCCTCCTCCACCCACACTTCTGCTGACTTCTCTCTGCAGAGGAGAGACAGAGCGGCTGAAGAAACAGCAGAGTGGTGAAAATTTTTTGAAAGTGTTTTGAGCCCACCCGACCTGGGGAGAGCATTCAAAGAAAAACAGGAAGAAGCTGACTAGGAGACCCTCCATCTGGCACACAAGCCAGGGATCGTCACTCCCACCCACATCCACACCTCCAGACCCAACAGGGGCTGACTAGCTGGGACTAGGCTTTGGTGCCCACAGTTAAAAAAAAAAAAAAAGCAAAATTTTAGAAGATTTATGGAACAGCTCCTTTGCTCTGCTATTTCAGACACTGTGTAGGGGCGCAGTAGGCTGGCTCATTCCATTCAACCCCCACCCTAACCCCAGAGAATCCAACCAGCACCAGCACCAACAGCAGCACCAGCACCAGCAGCACCAACAGCAGCACCAACAGCAGCAGCAGCAGCAGCAGCACCAGCACCAGCACCAGCAGCAGCAGCACCAGCACCAGCAGCAGCAGCACCAGCAGCAGCACTGTTAGTCTTAAAGTAGAATATCTAAAAGGTCATCACTCCAGGAGAAGAAATACGGGTCCTCGGATGGATAATTTTATCCTGGCCGCCAAAATGAGAGTGGCCAGCCTAAGCACAATCAATGAATTAGTGCCTCCCTCTATGAGTACAAGAGTGTGTGTGCATGTGTGGCCATGGGTTTGGGCCTGGGCATAGGTAATATTTGTGCACATGCATGGGTATGGATGTGGGCTTGGACATGGACATGGGCATGATTTGATAGTACTCATTCTTTTCTCTCCTTTCTTCATGTCAGTTATTCTTCTTAAAGCACTCCAGAGTTTTTAAGGCTCTCCCTTAACATATAGGGCATATAGGGTGAGAAAAATGGAAATGCATATAGTTAATGTTCTTTCTCCAATGCTGCTGATTTCAGCTGGTTATATGTGACTTGAAGTGGGCAAAGACCAGAGGAGACTGACTCATCCTGTTCATTCTTGCTCATTAACAGATCTTTGATGATGTCTACAGATGAGTTCTCCATCCTTACCCACTTTATGATCCAGGCTCTGGTAAACATAGCCACATGGGAAACATGCTACTTTTGGTCTGCTCTATTCTTTAAGAACTTCTAAACTAATTTTCTACAAACTTGGAACATATGCAGAGGTTATGTAACCAGTGGGTAAATGGGATTCTACATATTTTTTTTCTCTATCAGTGATCCACAGGAAAGTTTTCTACTCACAAATTAGACTCATCTTTTCTCCTGTTAAGTATCCAAATACTAAAGTGAACTCATTCACTTTATTCAGTTTATTATTTTGAGATTATCCTTAAACTGATCTAACTGCAGTGACAGATACTGCCTCAGACACCGGGGCTATAGTTGCATCTGCTAATCCCTTTAAGGGGTCAACAAATGGAGGAAATCAGACTACACTTAGCACAGGTCTTTCATTTGAACCATTGGCTGCTGTACATGATGCCAAATGAGGTTCAAATGCAACAGGAAAAAATAGGAATTATTAAGTAGAGGTGATTTTAAAAAAAACTGTGTTTTTTTATTTATTGATTATACCAGATGACTAGTTTTCTATAGCTGTCATCATAAAGTTTAAGCTATATATAATATAGATAATAAATAGCATTTTACAGAGTTTCAAAACACCAGACTCTGAAGCCGTGTTTCGTTGGAAGATCTGAGAAATGTGGATACTTTCAAAGAGCAGAATTTCCCTTGCCTCTTGGATTCTTAGATGAGACAAAACAAGAGATACTTGCTATCCTGAGTCTCTGAGATTAAAGATGAGTTATTTCGGAGTCTACTGAAGCCAAAATGGGGTATAAAACACTGCGGCTCCTATGGAAAAGAGATGTCTCTGATATAGGAGCTCAGCAATAGACTTGGCAGATGGGCAAGGTTAGAATCTATAGCCAAGAAAATTCTGCTTGTTTCAGAAGATCATTAATTGTCAAACTCAGCAGGAATCCAGACTTGGAAAGTCAGGTCTGAGCTGTGACCTGGACATTGTACTTCCTGCTACACAAGGCCTTTAATCAGCTAACTGGAAATCAGCTCCATTTCCAACATGGCTCTAGATGCTCCACAGTGCTCAACTGTGGAGCTCTCCTTGGTTCTAAACTTACTAGACAAGATCCACTCCGAGACAAAGGGTTTCTATATGGGTCTAACACTGCTGCAAACTTCTGCTTATCTAGACCCTTGGCTATTTACTTGAAACAGAATAAAAACTCATTGACAAACCCTAGATTGAATAAAACAATAACTAGTAGCTTTATGCTTCAATAAATGGCTTTGGCAAAATTGGTGGATGACCATTGTCTTCTCTAAAAATGGACCTGATGTTGGTCTCTTTGGCTTTGATTGGAGGATTTGTTTGGAATCATTAATGACAGCAAACAGGCCCCTCTTTTATAGTTCTGAGGGCCCCATGATGATCAAGCAAAAGGAAAAGATCAAGTAAAAGAGATGTAGATGCTGATATATTATCTTTTGATATCTGTTTTCCATGGAACAAAGGAGACTAGAGATACTCAGTAACTCCCAGTTGCCAGGCTGATGGCTCTGACAGCTTAGTGTCTGTAAAGACAAGAGTTTGGAAACTAATGGAATGAATAGAACAGACCTTGGTTTGAATTCTAACCTCAAACTCATAGTGCATAATTTAATAGAGTGCCAACTCATGGAAGCTTTGTAGTTCTGATTTAATGGAAAGCATTACCTACCTCACAGGATCACTGAGAGTTCAGTAAGAACAAACAGAGCTCCCAGCACCATGACGGCCCTCTATGGACACAATTCTGTTCTTCCCTACCCCTTTTCTCTATAACTACACTTATGAGATGACAATGCAACTCCCTACGTGAGATGGCTACTGGGTCTCAGGGTTTTCAGATTTTTGCTAATTGAAGTCTCCAACTGTGCTAAAATAATTTTTATGCAAATGCCAGCTGGGGTGCGCGCCACAGAGAATGAGTCACTTGAACAGGATGAGCCCTATGAACAGGCTGATCTTTCCTGGGAACTGGTTTTCCTCATAATGGTAAGAGAGACCACCCGCAGTCCCACAACAACCAGAGGAAGCTCCATTCCCAGGCGTTCTAACATGCCCAGGATCAGAGGTGAGCAGGACACAACATCTGTCCCATCACCAGGAGTAACTGGGACCAGCGGGACCCAGGCACTCAGGAACTCTTCCAGCCTAGTGGCACTGGTTCCTTCCGGTCTGGGCTAGTGCCCTAAGCAGACCTTGAGCCCAAATTTTGCAGCCAGTCCCACAACATCCAGAGGTGGTTTCCCTCCCAGGCACTCTGATAGGCCCAGGATCAGAGGATCAGAGGTGAGGAGGACACATCTGTCCTAACACTGGGAGCAGCTGGGACCTGTGGGACCCAGGCACACAGGAACTCCACCAGCCCAGTGACTCAGGTTGCTTCCAGTCTGTCTGGGCCAGTGCCCTGAGCAGACCTTGGGTGCAAACTCCGCAGCCAGTCCCAAAACACCCAGAGGGAGCTCCACTCCCAGGTGCTCTAACAAGCCCAGGATCACAGGATCCCAGAATGACAGGATCACAGAGACAGCTTGATTCTGAGGAGTTCTGACACAACTAGGATCACAGGAAGGACAGGCTCTAGTCAGACTTAGCAAGGGCAGGTAGTACTAGAGATAACCAGATGGTGTGGGGGGGGAAGCATAAGAAAATAAACAACACAAACCAAGGTTACTTGGCGTCATCAGAACCCAATTCTCCCACCAT
>NW_022196914.1:53498449-53508449 GCF_008632895.1 Mastomys coucha
AAAACTCTCAATTACCATAGATGAAGAAAACAAGATATTCCATGACAAAATGAAATTTATACAATATCGTTCCACAAATCTAACCCTACAAAGGACAATAGATGGAAAACATCAACATAAGGAACAAAACTACACCCTAGAAGATGCAAGAAAGTAATCTTTCAACAAACCCACACAAACATAATTTCACCTCTTACAACAAAAACAACAGGAAGTAACAATTACTTTTTCTTAATATCTTAATATGAAAATTAATGTTACCAACATATCTTAATCGATTGAAATCCAAAAATATGTGGAATTAGAAATTTGTTGACTGTTATCCAATGGTCTCTCTAATTTGGTAATTGGAGAAATAGGTCCAATATTGTACAATCCATATACACTTTCTGCTTGTTTGTATGTGACAGTGTCTTGCTGTGTACCACATAATGGTCTTGAACTCATGCTTCTCCTATCTCAGCCTCTATACTAGTAGTATTGTTTGTTTGATATTTTTATATTATACTATGGTTTTCAGAACAGCTTACATATTTCAAAAGTATTTATACAGCCAAAAGAAACATAGACAATTCACTTGGGAGGTGGCTTGTAAGAGAACAAAGAGTGAGACTGAATGCTTTGCTTGACATTTGTAACTGTTGTATCCAGTTTGAAGAAGAGGACTTCATAAGTTACTCTTTCTCTGAGATGAATGCTTTTCCAAATTATCACAGCCAATGAACCAGATTCTTACCCTCACCTAATTCTATGCCACCCTCCAAACAGAACCATTGTTCATTGAAACAGTTGGTGAATGACTTCATGGATAGACCATCTTAATATACACACTATTTCATAAATGAATGTAACCTGCTCTCTGTGGGCTGAGAATAAATTTACTCACTCAAGTCAATTAGCTTTGACCATAGCAGGAAGTCTGTATCCAAAAATCGTGCCTACAATTCATTCCTTGGCGCAGCAGAACTGTCAACTCTCAGCTTAGATACAATGGAGGGGAAATCCTTTGGTGATGTGAGGGTCATTGAAGTACAGCCTTATTACAATTAACTCCAATGTCTAAAAATTGTTCTTATTTTGGGTTTGTACCACAGTAAGAGCCAAGATTTTAAGCTCTACTAAATACAAAACAAACAAACAAACAAAAAGACTTTATATATTTATATTCATTTAAAAATGCTAGTAGTATGTACTATTTTAAAGTATACAGTTAATATGCTTGGAGTTATTTAAAATTTATTTTGAGAAAAACATGTATTTTCAGTATTGCTGTAGACAAGCATCTACATAAAACTGTTAAATTGATTGTTGTTTTATATCAAACAACTTCTATAATACTCATTTTTATTGTTATAAGACTTTATAAATTTTAAAGAATATGACAAAAAAGGTATTGTAGGTATTGAAAGGGGGTCTGGGAGGATTTGGGGTACAAAAGGGAAATAATGTGATTTAATTCTATTTACTTAAAATATGTTTTTAAATGTTAACAAATTCAGATAAATTGAAATCATCTATCTTTTCTCATCATAATGCAATAAAGCTTAAATCTAGAGAGAGAGAGAGAGAGAGAGAGAGAGAGAGAGAGAGAGAGAGAGAGAGAGAGAGAGAGACCATCTTAGGACTTGGGGGGTTCCTGAAACAGTATTCTCATAGCAGCAAGGACTCCGAAGAGAGAGTCACAGAGTCCCTAAATAATCTTACCAAGAGGTTAAGGGTTTGGACCTTTAAGTATGACAAATCTGTGGTTGAATTCTCTGTGCCACTTGCTAGCTGAGGAATTTGTTAGAATCCTTGTGAGGATACCTGAAGCACCTGGGCCAGTGCCATGACAATACCAGAGTCCCTTATTTCTGTGCTGACCAGACCTCACCTCTCAAATGTTGGCTGACTCCTGGGGACCTTTTCTGGGAATTTGCTAGCACAATTGCCAAAGGAAGGCTTCCTTCTTAAAGCCCTGAGTTTGGGTGGCATATTACAATGCCAAACCTCTTTCTTGTCCCTGATTTCATGTGATCCTCACAAGCCCACAAGCTAAGCCTCTCCCTCCCCTGTCCTTCGTCTGTATCAGGGATTGGCAAACTGAAGCCCATTGAGATAGATGAAGTATGTAAGGACTGCAACCAGGGTTAATCAGCTCAGGGTGAGTAGCTAACAGGAAGCAGAACTAAGTGAAGAGCCAGGACCAGCATCAGGACCTGGCTCTCAGCACTGTGCTCTGTTAGACTATCCTATAAGCACACTGAGATCACAACATGCTTTTCTGAGCTCTCAGACTGACATACATTAGTGGCTTTACATAGCAACCAACCAAACAACAGGAACCTTGTAATGTATGATAATATAATGATTCCTGAAGCTCACCGTCCAGCAGTAAGAAGATACATAGACATTTGTATATTTACTGCATTTTCTGTTCTGCAGAAGTGCCTGCATCCCACCCCTCCCCATGTACCCAACCCCAATACACTGTCTGATAATTATTTAGCAACGCCTGTCTTCAACTTGAAAGAAACTATAATTATTGTTCAGTCATATGAAACCTTATCATAAGTAAATAAATAGCTGCTCGATCATGGTGCTAATCAAGAGCTTACGTACACTTTATTAAAAGGTTGTTTAATTTTATGCCATTACTCCTAACTTCCTGACAAAATAGTTTATCTCAGTAAATGTGGCTAAAGAACAAAAAACCAAAGGGCAAAACCAAAAATGTCTCCTATCAAAATGCAAATATCAGTTAGTAAGTAGTCATTAGTAGTCTAGACACTCATCATGGTGTCTGAAGGGGCTTTCTATAGCCACGACGCCAGAAGTTAAGGAAATACCACCTCATAGATGAGTTAATATTCCCTAACTGCCGACAGGATATGTGACCCTTCCTTGAGAAATTTTAGCTTTATCATTTTAGTGAGGAGCCTCGGATTTCCTTTACACTAGAAGAATTTCTGTATTCTTCATGTTCTTGGAGAGACAGGTCTGTCTGTGATAATATATGTATAATTAGCTCCTTTATGTTGCTAATATATGGTGGAGACATTCAGATTTACATTATACGTAAGCTCACTATTAGTTTCCTGAGTTAGGTGGTACCTATTCTGACAGAGCTAGTAAAAATGGCACAAAATGTGCATAAATCCTGACTAATGATTCAAGTTAAATATACCTCAAAGAATGTTCTATCTTATTAAAATTTGCATTCATTTTTCTTACAAGGGAGTTATTATTCTGCATTGTAGCATGCATTCTATTATCAACGCAGAGTTCATTGATGAATAGTGATGGCATTGCAAATCAAGCCCACAGCTTAATTAGCTCAGCAGGAATCAAGGATGCTTTTCTTGCTGGGTAAGCATAAGCTCAGATAGATTGCCTGGGGCCTGGAGCACGGTTCCTGCAGTGGCTCTTGGCAGCCTCACTGTGGAGGGCCTTACCTCAGGCCTTCGCCCTCAGGAGAGTGCTGTCTGCAATACTCCAGAGTGTAGGTCTCTGTGGCCTCTGGGTTAGCAGACCGCCATCTGACGGTGGCAGTGTTCCAACACACAGTACAGTCTTCTACATGGATCACGGGTGTGGAAGGTGCTGACGGAGGGGGAGACAAGTTAGCCACAGGCCAGGGACGACTCTCAGGAGAGTACTTAAATGTGACTTTATTTTTTTAATTTTGTATCAAAAATTTGAGCTAAAAACTCAAAGGAGATTAAAAAAAAACAAAACCAACCAACCAAACAAACAACCCTCCACACACACACACATAGCTAAAGGTGTCTCTCCTTCTGCATTACAAACTGTCAGGTTCTCTCCCATCTCCTAAGAGTCCCCAAAAGTTGCTTTCGACAAGACCCAGCCTGTTTTTGTTATATAACTATTATATAAACAAATGTAAATATTCTTTCCCTTCCCCTTTTACCCAAAAGGTAGACATAATCTTGTCCCCAGTATATATGGTCAGGAAAGATTTGGGCAAAAGAATTGTCTACTACTATATATTAAGTTATTGAGACAGGGTCTTGTGTAGCCCAGGTTGGCTTGGAACTTGCTATGAATCTTGAATTCCTCCCTCCACCTCCCAAATGCTGGGAGTACATGTATGGGCCACCAAGCACAGCCAAATACTTGTTTTTTAAAGGTAGGAAGAAGGATAAAGGACCAATGGACAGGAATAAGCTATTTCCTGCCTGAGACGGCTGCAGTGATCTTAAAAGAAAGCCAGCCTTTGCAATATGTCTCCTGCTGGAGCACTTGGTGAAAAGATTTCATCATGAGAGCATATTCCCAGTTGAACACCAGGACTGAAACCATTCTGGGTTTTCCCATGTCTGTGTAGGGAAGTCTGGTCTTAGCTTGCAATTATACTTTACATGCTAAACCTTTTAAAAATGATGTCTTTCCTTATTTTCAAGCTTAAGGAATAATGAAGATGTTATAGTGCCTCATACCCCAATGTATACTTCATGTCTGCTCAAGCTATCTTTAAGAGGAATCTACTCTAAGCCAACTTATCGTTTAAAGCAGTGTTTTTCAACTTTCCTAATCCTGTGACCCTTTAATACAGTTCTGTGGTAACCTCCAACCAAGTACGCTACTCCATAACTGTAAGTTTGCCACTGTTATGAATCATAATATAAATCTATGATAGGTGGTCCCCATTTGACCCCCTAGGGCTTGCCACCCACAGGTTGAGAACTGCTGATGTAAAGTATTCTGTGCAGTTCTCAGCTCTAGAAAGCCATTCCTGCATCTGCTTGCCCTTCCCCTGCCTGTCTTGGTGTTCTCTTGAGTGTTATCATAGTTAAAGCCTGTGAGCATCTAGACCCTCATCAACCACTCCCAAGGACATTGTGGTTTTTTAACTCCTCAGCTTACCTCCGAACTTCTTGCAAATAAGAGCTCGATCTTGTTGCTATTGGTTTTGTACTTGAGGAATGATCCCAGGGCTTCGTGCTGGTAGACTGACAGTCTATCACTGAGCCCCATCCTAAACCCTAGCTCAGTCTTAGTTTGTACCCAAAATTTGCCCAACACCCAATATGTAGCTAGTGCTTCTTAAATACTTACTGGTTGATGTCAAGAGTCTGTGGAGAACTCAGTAGTAACTCATAATAATGACTTAGCATCTGCTTACCTGTTCTAAAAATTGCTCTTTCGCTGGGCAGGCTACATCCAGTGAAGTTGACAGCCATCACCCACACTTGATAACATCGGTCGGGTTCTAAGTCTTCAAATATGCAGCAACTTTCCTTCACTGTTAATCTATATTCTTCTACCAGTTCTAGCACAAGACACAATTATGAATTCAAAGATGTCTTATATAGTAAACTAAAGATTAGTTATTGAAAAACATAGCCTATGATTTTTACAGAGGACTCAAACTGATAACTTTACAAATCTTACTGTGTGATAATTTTCTCTGTAGGATATATAAGTACGCAGTAGCTCTCTAAAAACTGATACTTAGAAAGACATATGTAGTATTGCTCGTGAACACTTATCACAACTACCAACATGTTAGTACATCTCTGAGATTCATGATCCACAATTAAAGTAATTGATTTTAAAAGCAAATATCAGACTTGTATAGAGTATATATCACCTTAAATTTCAGTAATAAAGTTTCAAGAAAAGCCTTAAGAATCAGTGCCAACATTCCACAGGACTCTATCACCAGAAGGGACAGCTCTGTGCTTGCATTTAAGATTCTGCAGAGCATCTTTACAGACTAGTCAATGCTTCTGCCACTTGCTAGGACTACGCAGGTCTCAGATCCTGACAGTTTCTCAGGAACTTTGGTGCCACACCCTGAACAGCTTTAGGGCTTGACCTAACTAGGGTGATAGGATGGAGAAATGCCTGAGATATGGTCGCATGTATAGAAAAGCTGTGATTAGGGAGGCCGTGTGCTCTAACGGTGATGCAGCACCCGCAGCCGCAACTGGGAATGGAGTGTGCTTGCTTGATATGTCTCAGTCAAGGGGGCAGGGTTTATAAAACGTAGCTGAACAAGGGCTGGTTTAGCTGATCTTGGTAGGGGAACAGTCTCAAGCTGTAAAGCATCAAGAAAAAGAAGGCGGGAGGAGGGTTGATAGTTTCTATGTGCGCCAATTGATAATTCCTAAACACTCATCCTTGGACCACAGGAAACCTTTGCCACTGCTCTGAGCCTCACCCAGGGAAGGCTTTGCCACCCCCATAAGTTGTGAGGCACAAACACATGGCTGTGCTTGTATCAACAACACACATTCCCTCAGGGCTTCCTCCACACTCCATGTTTTAGAATCCTTTTAACTATATATTTCTACCTTTATAATGAAATATTTAAATTTGATAGGATAATAAGCTATCACGAGAAGTTAAAGTTGATTCAATCAAGACATAAGTGATTTTACTTTAAATATTTTTTATGGTAAATATCGTAAAATGCTATTACGAATGCCTGTCCCTTTGGACTTTTATTTTTTTTAGGGTTTGGGGATTTTTGATACATGGTCTTACTTGGAGCAGACTGGCATGGGATGTACCATTCTCCTGCCTCCATATCTGGAGTGCTAGGGTTATAGGGGCAAGCTACCCACCACATCCAGTGATGCTTTCCTTACATGTTAGGCTAGTCTGATCATTTTTACTAAAATGTTCTCTTCTTTAAAAAGAATAATTTTCTCCCTGGAATTAGCATATGATAATTTTAGTTATCCTTCTGTATTGCCCCTGAATGTTACCATCTAAAATACCCTTAGTTAAGAACCCAGATAGTTTCCCAAAAGAAACTTAGGACTCTTTGGTTGCCTAGAGAAGACAATGGTTTGAAGAACATTGCAAACACTAACACTTTCCCTGTATTCCAGAAACCAACAACTGCAGCCTTTACCAGAATTGTTCCTTCAGACACTCCTTTTAGCAATCACATGACACATATTACCTTACAATATGCAGTACAGGGCAGGTCCTCAGATAGCAAGCTGCACCAGCACATTTCAAGGCCTTAAAACAATGATACACTACAGGACACATGACAGGAAGTCTTCTAGCTAGTGATGGAGTAGGATGAGCACCCTGGAAAGGCACTCCAAGTGCTAACTATAACTTAAGAAAGGTCTTGGCCAGACATGAATTTTCATGTGTATAACAAAGCAAAGAGACAAATATAAACTGCTTTATTTATCAATGAAAGATCTGTTTGACTCTTGACCCGGTCATGAATAACTTAATGTGACCACGGGAGAATTATATAACCCTATATCAATTTTTCCATTTGTAAATGAGCTGTAACACTTTGTCATGTGGTATTGTGTAACTATTTCCCCAACAATAAAAACAGTTCAGCCTGAAGGAAGCTCCTTACAATAAAAAGTAAACAATTCAAATAGCTTCAGGAAGTCCCTGAAACTGACTAGATTCACTAGTCAGTTCCCCTTCCTCTTCCCTTTTCCCCTTCCCCTAAGAATAAACTCAAAGACTGCTTAGAGTCACTCTCAGAAAAAGACAAACTGCATAGGTGACTCTGACAAAACCCCAGACACCTAGAAGAAAGAGACCAGTTGAACTGTCTGGAAGAGGTTCAGGCCAACTGAGCCATCTGGAAAGGCCACTCTAACCTGTTGAGCTGACAGCAGACTGTGCAGTGTACTCCAGGTTCCCAGCTTTGTGATCTGTCACCCACACTGGGATAGGCTTTGATGATGTAGCTGTCTTTGAGTCATGTCTGCTCCTGTGAGTAACCCCTTATATTCCTGTAAGTTACCCAATAAAACTTATTGGTTCCTCAGTTAGATTTTGATATTATCTGTAATTTGGTCTGTCATGGGCTCCCTATATGGGACAAGTAGACATGTGTGTGTTATATCTCCCCAGGAAATATCTGGGCTTTTGTCAGAGTCACAAAATACATGGTCATTGTTATATGGTGACAGGTCCTTTTTGTCTTTAGAGATGGATTTAAGCAACTTTATACTGTGCCCACAGTTACCTTCACAGAAACTTTTGTCTAAATTAACTTTATATTTCAAAAAGATTTAGGTTTTGTGGCTCAGTTTGTAGAATGTTTGCCTAGAATAGATAGATGAACCATGGGTTTGGTCCCCATGACCATGTTAATCAGATTTGTAGTGATACCTCAAATCCTAGCACTTAATTAGTAGGACTAGAAAGATCACAACTTCAAGGTCATCCTCAGCTACAAAGTGAATTCCAGAACAGTCTTGGATATGTGAGACACTGTCTTTAAAAAAAAAAATAATTAACTTTAAAAAAATAATTTTTAAGGCTTAGCAACAGTGAGCTATTCTACCATTTTTCCCTCATTATAACTGGGCTCCTGAGTTTTGTAATGGGTTGTTGATTCTGCCACATGCTCATCTAATCTCCCAAGCATGTGGGTCTGTCTTCAACAAGCAACACAGAATGCCAGCACTCCCCACACTGATTCATCAGGAAGTACAACCTCAAGCTGCCTGCCTCTTAGGCCTTACCAGACATTCTGAGCAGAGAGACCTTCAGTAAAGATGAGCTTATGAGGTCTGCCATCTGTTCTCCACGCTAAGCAATTTCACTTCTATCTTCCATTACTACGTGCCACTGGGTGGCTGTACCATACCTAGACCCACACCTTGAGGATTGTGAACTCTGAATCTACAAACCTGATACCCAGTGTTGTGTGTGGATGAAACTTACTGTGGAAGACACTGGCCTGTGTACAGCTCATCTCCCCTCTATGGAACAGAACACACCACACTTTCTCTCAGACTTCAGCACTAGCTAAACCTCCATCTCTCTGAAACTGTCGAATGATACTTCCTTCATGAAGATGAGCATCACTTACTTGCTCCTGTCATTTAGTCCTCAGAGTCTAATCTGAATCTCAGTATTAACACTCATGTTGACCATTGTGATATCTGTATGCTTTTCCCTGATACCAATTTCCAGATTGTTCTTTTCCTCTAGTATTGCAGTATGTGGTTGTTGAGGGGGTTTGTTACCATTCCTATAAGTGGCTAAAAATGCTTTGTGGCAGTATAATATTTTAATGTGTCTATGTGTATATATTTATATACATACATAATGTTTATAGGTACTTTACATTAAGATGCAGGAATATACGCCAGCGTCTGCAGCCCTATAGCAATCTTACCATTTATTTCTTGATCATCCTGAGGCTCCTCTACACAGTACACCTGGAATGAGTCCACCACATCCTCCTTGTTCACGCTCCAGTACACTGCAATTGTTGTGCTGGTAGCGGAACTTGGTTCCTGGGGTTCTAGTCTGGGGGGCTGCGGAACTGGAAAGAAACACAATTCACTATGACTAATGCCATTTGACTGACTGTTTTGTTTAAAACATGTTTAACATGTTGTTAAAATACCAACAATACAGATATCTATGGGATCAAAGTAGGAAGGTTCCCCATTGGAACATACAGCTAACTCCATTCCTTAATACAGCCACTGCCAGAGTGGAGTGTGCGCCCCTCCAGTGTTTCCCAGGCATTTCTGTAAGAGTATAAGAAACACAAATAGAAATGAACAAAAGTGCGCCCCCAGCTGGGGTCACTGCATAACTATTCTGTAGTTTTATACTTAGAGAAATAAATTTACACTGACTAATGGACTATCCAATAACTTGGTTTTGGATAATATTTTTTAAATAAGAAAATGCTATACTGTTCTATATTGGCACAGTTTATAACAATAAAAAGCAATGAATCTTTTTCAGACATTGTTTTAGGATCTTCAAGGTGAAGGAAACAGTAGATATTAGACTAGAATTCTTAAAGCTACATCTTCTTTTTTAACATAATAGTCCTATAATTTTTTTAATTAAATGTAAAACTTAGAAGGAGTAGAAGTAACTAACCTCTTGATTAAATGACATGTAAATTGTAGATACCTGATGTAACCTGTGCTTCTGAATTTTAAAGACAACAATATTCTCAAGTGTTTTACTGGAGAGTCTTGAAACTTATAATCATATGTATTGAACACTAATGCTGCATAAAATGTAATTA
>NW_022196914.1:53513449-53555085 GCF_008632895.1 Mastomys coucha
GAAAACTACTTATAAGGTAAAATGAGTTTGCCACATATGAAAGCATTTTATGCCTTTTTTACCTGTATGCCAGGCTGCTGTTGTGAAGTATTCTCTTACATAGAGAGAAAGAAATTCCAGTTTTAAAAAATAGAATAAAAGAAGAGGGGACCTTCAGTTCCATTGATCTCATCTCTCCTGTTCCGGCCCCAGCCGAGTCACAGAGCTTCAAAGGGGATGCACCACAGCACCGAGCGGGGGCTACATCTCTTGCCTTATTTCAGAGTCTAGCTGTAAACCTTCACAGCCTACACCCATCTTCGCTCAGTTATAAAAACGTAACAAACCAGGCAAGCAAGCTGCCAAGTTTCGTCGAGGTAAATGACATATTAAAATGCTCACCAGCCACTTGTTTCAACATCTGGTCACTTCGCGCCGAGCTGTCATCATAGTGTTCGAAAAGCGAGAAGGCGGCAGGCATGTTCTCTAAGGAAGCTGTGCTCTCCATGGCAGACAGCAGCCTGACAAGGGAACAGAACTCTACTCAGTCGGGCAAGCAAGAATACAGAACCAAAACAATCCTCCTGTTCAGCCTGAAGCTGGTGGGAATGAATGTGGTTTGTATGAGGCAAGGTCCTGCCAACCCCTAGGGCATCCAAAAGCATCAGGAAAAGAGACATCTAGACACCTGATGATAGTAGGTCTTGTCCCTGGGGCTCTCAAGTTTGAAAAGTTTCAAATTATCTAGACTTCAATTCCTATCTAATAAATCAGTCCTAAAATTTTGCTTCGTGTTAGTGGTTATTTTATTTCCTAAAGGATGCTAATATCCTGAGCCAGTCTGGAAGTTCCCATGCTATAGGGAAACTCCTGCTGTTCTCAACTCTCAGCACAAATCTTCCAGTCCTACTAAAAATTAATGCTCACCTACTGTGTGCCGGGCTGTGTTCCAGGGGCTGGGAGTCTAGCTATGGAATGAAGGCCACAGCCACATCCAGAAGACAGGCCTCAGCTCACAAAGGAACTGGTCCTATAGACCCAAGTCCTTAAGCAGAGAATGTGCTTACACTAAGACCGAGCATTTGGATCCAGGTAAGACACAAATGCATGTAAACACAAGGGATAGAAATAGGTTAGCTCTGAAAGGAAAAGACGGGAAGGGGAGTTACAAAACAATTTGTCTTTAGCCGGAGGGGCTTTGGAGTGAGCCAAGGCTGTCTCATACAAGCCTGGAATGTTCTTCTATCAAGGAAGGCAACATTGAGGCGTGTCACTGGCTTCCTTCTCTGAACTCTTGGTTTTCCAGCAGCAGACCTACCTTTGCACTGGCTGCTGGGGATTCCCCTAAGCTCCCCATCCTAGCACAGTTCCTTCCTTCACTTAGCTCATTTCTTTGTTCAAAAGTCATCAAGGGGAGAGAGGCAACTAGTCAGGTGAGGCCTGCCCCCTCCAACTTTGCTGCAGCCTCTTTCCAGTTCTGTTTATTTCCTGATATTTATCATGGCCTAGTTTGTTCTTTAACTGCCAACTACACCAAAATATAATTTGCATGCAGGAAAAATTGTCTTATTCATTATTGTATTGCAATTCCTTACTTGATGCACAGTAGGCATTAATAAATATATCTTCATTTAAGAAGAGGCCAGTGGTTTAATCTGTATTGAAATCAGGATCTCTGGCATAGTAAATCTGGTGTCACAATAAGGGGGAAAGGTCATGAAATATTTAAAGAGTCTCCTCTATGCTTACTATTGTTAAACATGATAAGATCCACTACCATCTGGTTTCGAGAAAATGCTTCAGTGAGGATCTCAGGGTATTAAAAATAATCAGAAATCTCTGAGACAATAGAGTGAGTGAAAATATTACAAATGGAAAAATGACATGAGCATAGGCCAGAGGTACCAATGAGTATGTCTCACTAGAGAGCAGAGAACACCGTGGCACAGAAAACAGACAGATATAGAAGGGGAGAGCAGTCTGTGACCCGATGCCTTTCACATCCACTGAAAATTTCTATTTTATCTTTGCAGATAAGTAGGGTCACAGAATTGTCTGTGAAAGGGAAATATAGACAGTCCTGACAAGCAACTGAGGAGAGATCAGAGCCAGTAGAAAAGATAGGCAGTGGATGGGTTGGCAGACTCCTACATTGATCTAGAGAGGGGGAGATTAAAAGCCTATATTAAGGCTTTGAGGTACAGAATATAGAAAGAATAGACTAGGAACTATTATTTGAGTGGTGATCAGGGAAAGAGAGATGCCTTAGCAGTTAAGAGCATTTGTTGCTCTTAGAGGATCCAGGTTCAATTCCCAGCACTCATGTGGTAGCTTACAACCATCTGTAACACCAGTTCCAGGGGATCCAGTGACCTCTTCCGATCTCCTCAGGCACCAGGCATGCATATGATACACACACAGACATGCAGGCAAAATACCCATACTCAAAACATTAAAAATAAAACAAAATGTAGCCAATATGCACACTAAACCTTCTCAATACATTTCATTAACTTTACAGAAGCTGCCTGTAGATTCCATAGTAAAATGTTATATTTTCTCTTGTACATGGACTGATTCAATTTTAACAGCAAGTTGATATCCTTTTACAAGTCAGTGCTACTGTATCTGAGACTCTCCTGTTTATAATACAGAAGAATAGAACACAGAAGGGAATGCATCCTCTTAACAGGAAAGCATTTATAAGGCAAAAATGTGTTGTTTAAGATATGCAAATGTTGGGTCTGAATATGCTTGACAGCATTCATTAATTTAAGCTGAGAAAAATTTAATATACAGGGACTGTCTTCAGAGATATGACATGAAGCGAGAAAGAAGAAGCAGGAAAGAAACAAACGAGAAAATAACAGATTTAACACTTCCTATAGAAAGGAAGAAGTTGTCTTAATTTAAAAGTGTATGGGCTGGAGAGATAGCTCAGCAGTTAAGAGCACAGACTATTCTTCCAGAGATTCTGAGTTCAACTCCCAGCAACCACATGGTAGCTCACAACCATCTATAATGGAATCTGATGCATCTATAATGGAATTCTAGTGTAAGATAGCTACAGTGTACTCATATAAATAAATCTTTTTTTACAAAAAAGTATGTGTATGTGTGTGTGGTATCTGTGTATATGTGTTTGTATGTGTGTATGTGGATGTGCCAAGGACCAGCCTCAGCTTAGAGAGGAGTTCCTGAGAGAAGGGGTATCTGGAAGCAGTGTAACAAACAACTGGAAGTCAAATTGTGGGTTTCAAACTGGCTGTCTATGTTCTACTCGAGACAGCTTTCCAGGTTGCTCTTCTATGTTCTCCTTTCTTTGGAAATCTCCAGACAGCTCTCTGCTCAAGACAGCCTTATTTTTTGTAATTCTAAAAACTCTCTGCATCTCATATCTTACAGATCAAAAGCCCAGTTTTTTATTTACATAACAATTCAGTCATTATCCCAGGTTCCTTTTTGATTATCCCATGAATCAGCATCCCATAACCTTAGCTCCTTGATTCTTAGAAAGAGACAGCAAGCATAGCCAATAATATAGCTGGGTGGGACCCAGCCCTGAAATTACCATTCCTACCATGCCTGGGCCTGTACCTAAACTCCCTCTGTGACCTTGAACTCAGGAATCTACCTGTCTTTGTATCTTGCCATGCTGGCTCTAGCACAGTTGCCTTTGTCTCCTTAGATCTCTGAAGCTTCTTATACAATTCATATTATATCCTTATATTTTTGCAAAGTTGAGAAATTATATATTTTTGAACTCATGTTTTCAGTGTTCTTTCCTACAGCCTTAAGGAATGTCCTGAAGGTCACAGCATTCTTCCATTTTGCTGAGACATAGCCATACCCCATGCCTCCCAGACTTGAAGATATGTACAGTTTTATACAATCAAGCCTTATGTCCATAGCAATCATTAATACTCGTGGAGACCTACCTCCTTAAGGCTCTGTTCCAGGGGCAGGAAACTATGTCATACTGTCCCTTACATGACCAAACTGGACTCAGCATGTGTGTGTGTGGTTTGTTTGTATTTATAGAGATTTATTTATTTGTTCAGATATCTTCATCAAATCCCAGAGATTTGTTGTCCTTTATTTTACTATATTAAAAAAAAAAGTCAGTTATTCCAACACCTACACAACCTATTGAACGTGGAGATGTCAAGCTGGTGCCTACATAGAGTCTCCATCTCTATATTCTAGTGTCTTTGATACAGGAGTATACTCTGTAAGCGACTAAAAGAAAAGCATAAACACCAACCTAGCTCCAAGGCCTTTGATCTACAATGGTATCCAGCCTGCAAGATAAGCTAGGGCAATAGTGGCACAAAGCTTGTGGGAGTAACCAACCAATGTCTGATTTCACTTAAGGCCCACTCCATGAGAGGGAACCTATACTGACACTGCTTAGGTGACCAAGAAGCAGAGACAGGATAACCTACAGACCTAGGGTACAACTGAATAATACTAATCTAAAAGCGGGGAGGGGAAGTGCAATGATAAAAGGATATCAAGAAAACATAGCTCTCTAAATCAACATGAGCAAAAACTCATATGATCTCATAGATCCTGAAACACCATCCATACAGCCTGCACAGGTCTGCACCAGGTCCTTCAGTGCATATATTATCGCTTCCAGTTTAGTGTTTTTTATGGGATCCCTGAGTGTTTGAACAAGTGGGTCTCTGATTTTTGTGCTGTCTCCTGGACTCTCTTACTTCTGTTGGTTTGTTTTATATAAATTTGATGTGATACTTTTTGTTTCATCTTATTATATTTTATTTTGTTATATTTTTAATGAATGAATGAATGAGTGAATGAATGAATGAATGAAAAACTAGCCACTAGGGACAAGGTTAGCAACTAAACTGTCACTTATACCTGCTGGGAGAGGAAAAAATCTGCTTCTCCAATGGAGTGAGAATGGGTATACCAACCACTCCAGTGCAGGCCCATGTTCAGGAGGAGCTGCCAACACATAATGGGTTCTACTGTTTTTGTGTGCTTTTGTTTGGTTACAGTTTGGTGTTTCACATTTTTTTGTTGTTGTTTTTTTCTGTTTGGGTGTTTTATTTTATTTTCTTATTTGGGGTGTTGTTGTTTACTTGAGTTTCTGTCTATTTTGTTTTGTTTTTGAGAAAGAACTTAAAGTTGATTAGGTAAGGATGAGGAGAGGATCTGGAAGAACTTGGAGGAGGGAAAGAATATGATCTAAGTATATTTAAATTTAAAAATTGTTTTAAATAATAAAAAGTATAATAAAAAGAAAGTATTGGCTACCCCTTGAAATGATCTGCAGCAATAGTAAAGATAAATTCATTGTCAATTGGGAATGAAAAAGAAATTAATTAAAATGACATGTAAATTACCAAGTTAAAGCATAAAACAATAGAAATGGTGTTTAGTATGCAATGGCTGTCAATTCATATTAGTGGTAATCAAGTATTTAGAAAAATGAAACCATCCTTCAGCAGTTTTACAGTAAAAGCATTTATAAATTTTCACCCACCAAATTTCTTCCTAATCAATATCGTACACATATGGATGGGATAAAAACAATCAAATATGTCTCTATAATGTTCAGTATATGTGGAATGGCACTATGAATCCACATATAATTTTAAATTAAAAATCAATAATTACATTACTGATCTCTATTGAAACGTATATGGATTACGGCTTGTCTCAAAGTCATTCATGAGAACTGGTGAGGAGCCTCATCTTACCTATAAATCCCTGTGTGGTGGGGTGGGGCTCCAGGGGCTGGACATACATATTAGCAGGTATACTCAGTCAGTTTTGGAAACCACTGGGCCTGAAGACAGACTGCTTTCAACAAGAGGTTCCCAACCCTGCCTGCCCATTACAATCATCCAGGAAGCTTTGTGCCCAGTCCACACTTCAAAACAATGAAGCCCCAATGTTAGGACATAAGGATAATCAGACATCATCAGCATCGGTGGGTTCTGTTTTGTTTCTAGAGGCAGGGTTTCTCTGTGTAGCCCTGGCTGTCCTGGAACTTACTCTGTAGACTGGGGTGACCTTGAACTCAGAGATCAGCTTGCCTCTGCCTCCTGGGTGCTGGCTTAGCATCAGTGGGTTTTAATGTTCCACAAGTAACTGTTCAGTCACTGTTACAAAACTCTGGTCAATTAATGCCAACACTAATATATAAATAGGTTTTATAAAGCACATTGGCACTACCCTATAAGCAAATAAGACTCATTTCTGCAGCTTCAGATATCTGAAAATGATCAGGTTTCCTATTCAAACTCCCTTTTTCATACATGCATCCCAGATAAATATTTCTGATTTAATATTTACGGTTTACTCTCTGCCATTGAATGTCAGTAGAAGTAAACCCAAGGGAATATTTAAATAATTTAGAAATGGACATTTATTCTTCCACTTAAGCTTGGGCTTAACTAGCAGGAACAGTCTCAAGTTCTTGCGTGGGGTTAAAGGAAAGGGGGTGAGACCAGTGTCTGGATGCCATCAGCAGATGATACAGGAAACAAACAGAAATCTGATGTCTGGTGTTTTTATAGATAGCACTTTCTAATCTTGTTGAGGTTTTGCCTCTCACAAGAATGAAGACTCTCTTAGACCAAGCATTAAAAGCATCATCAATACAAGATGCAATTAACAGGGTATCTATAGGTAATCCATTAGATTAGCTGAGTAGAAGGAGAGGAGGTCGGAGGTACCTTCTGTGGAGAAAAATGATAAGCATGCCGTGAAGGTGACACAGGTCTGAAAACTGTAGCAGCAATGAACGATTGCTTCAAATGTTCATATTTAACCAATAAGGCTAATCATTTGTAATTTTTGTGTACTCAGTAGCAGGAAAGATGGTTGAGGTTAGATAGAAAATACAGGTTTAGAACTCTACTCTATGATAATTGTTATTTAACCAAAGCACATGCAGTTTTCTTCTGAGCTGTTATTTGACTTTTAAGAGCATTGTGTGTAAGAGTGAAACCCCAGCAGCTCATCCCACCATGCTCTCCCCTCAGGCTGCTACAGTGCACCTGCTGCATGTACCTTTCATTGATTTCCTCAAATGACTTGGGTTGGGAGAGGAAAGAGGGAGGAGGGAGGGAGGGAGGAAGAGAGGAAGGGAGAGAGAGAGAGAGAGAGAGAGAGAGAGAGAGAGAGAGAGAGAGAGAGAGAGAGAGAGAGACTAATTAACAACAGAAAGTAAACGCAACCAGGAGCATTAAGATCAAACACAGTCAACAGTCTTTACTCCTAGGCATCCCTGAGGCCTTTGGGACTTTAGGTCCTAGCAGAGAAACTGGTACTCAGAGAGGGAGAGAGCCCAGTGTGGAGAAGGGAGGGCCCTTCATTTGCCACTTGCCTTGCTCTCCCTGATGGGCAAGGCTGGCAGTGGGCTGTTGTATCCTGCTTCTCTTTAGTAACAAATGTTTTAGAATTCTGCTTAGCAAGAAAAAAAAAATGACTTGAATTTGTTTCAGCAGTCATCTTTAAAGGGGCATCTTCTCTCCGTGTCCTATATTCTCCACTTTCTCCACAATGAATAGATATCACCACCAAAAGCAGAAGCAAGTGTTTCACCCTCTCCTAACTTGTTCTTCTAGAGAGAAAGAAATAGTCTCATCAACGGTTATTGTGAAAGACAAAGTCCCTTGTTAATGTTATATTTCATAGGAGGGTCCCAATTTAAAAAATATTAAAGCTTTGCTTTAATTAAACATAAAGACACCTAATAATTTTAAATTCTCCTTTGAGGATTTCAACATTCACTTGACATAAATCTGCCCTGGCCAAGGTGTCTACAGAGGCAGATCATGAGCTCTTTAATGCCTGTGCCTGTCTTTGCCTCAATCTATCTCTAAACTTCACTGGGAGGTCTAGGAGGATAGGGAACTTTGAAAGAGGGGGCGGGGTCCTCTCTTATCATTTCCATCTGTAGATTCCCCATTTGACAATTAAGCTTGTGTCTGACCTCTGGGAAAACATCTGTATTACTCATGGTTAATCATGAGTCTACAGAGAGACTTTTGGAGCGTTCTAGGGGGTTATCAGGAACAAACTAAGGTGCACCCAAGAGTCTCACTCTTTACAAGTCCCTTGTTTGAATTAAGGAATCTTGTCACAGGGACACTGCTTCCGGGAATATCCCTGCCCTATTTGAGGAAGGTGCCACAATTTTGCCTCCCTGATATATCAAAAAGAGAACCAAAATGTTAAGTCAGCTACTTGGTAAGGAAGGTCAGATGGAATGGATCACATGAGAGATCACCTCAGATGAGAGTTCACAGGAAAGGCCCAGGAACTATCATGAGGATGCTAGGTAACTAACAGGAGACAGGGCTGGCTCTTGGAGGAAAGGCCTGGCATAAGTGAGGTTGTGAGGGGGCTCTTCGATTTTAGGTGATCAACCTTCTGAAGCATGATAATCAGACAGCCTCCCCTCATGGATCTCTCAGGGATCTATTAGTCTTTGTGGGGCCTTTTTTTATAATATAAACATACATCATGGATGCCCAAAGAATTTTGAAATTCCAGAATTGTGTGAATTCCGTACTGAGAGATAGAGCTCTCTGGCTTTGCCTTGGAGATGTTGCTAGCTTTGTTTGCTTTCTGAGACAGTCTTGCAATACAGAACAGACTGGCCTTGCACCTGTGATCACACTGCGTCGGCTTCCCAAGTACTGTGATTACAGGGTTGTGCCTCTGGGCACAGTTTATAAACAAAGCAGACTTGTGCCAGCACTGCAGCAGGTATCCGCCTGTTCACTGGTACTTACAGCCAGGAAAACTGTCTCGTCCAGCTCCTCAGCCTCTCTCACGATGGTCTCCAGGGTATCCTTGGCCGTGTCCATGCTCTGCAGGAAGTGGACCATCTGGTCATGCAGGAACTCCATTTTCTTCTTCTTCACCTCCTCAAAGCTCTGTGCTTTCTCATCATACTGCGCCAAAACCTTCTTCATCATCTCCTCGTTCTGCATTTCAAGTCGTCTCTCATTTTTGCTACACTTTTCCTAAAAGGGTGGAGCAAAAGCACTTCTTAATGAGCCAAGAAGTGATGCCTTCATTTGTCCTTCATTTTTCCCCCCCTTTGGAAGAACTGGCTTCTGATATCACAGTAAAAGAATCAAACATTAAATACGTGGTCTAAACTTTCAGCCTATAAATCTCTTTTGCTGTCATTAGCTTTGCAATGGAATTCACTGGAAGACTATCATCAAGAAGATACAAAAATATCAAAATTTCAAAAAGGAAAAGAAAGTTATATCCAGGAAGAATGCTGGCAATCAGGCTGTAGAAAGGGCTTGTGTGATTTTCACCTCTCAGCACCAATATTCTCCTGGGGCAGATTTGCCACAGTGGAAGGAACTTTATTGTCCATTTGGACATACCTCGTGATTGGCTATTCACACTAGAATGACTGAAGAAGGGGACAATAAAGCAGGTGTTCACTGATCAACAACAGGAACAAGGGAATTGGATGGTAGTTTTCTGCAGTGTCCTGGAGTCCTCTAGCATTCCCTGATTGACAGCTTCAGGTATCTGGGCCACCTCTGGATAAGGACTGAACAACCCTACTACTCTTTTCATGGTAGAGGGGCAGGAGCTAACAGAAGTGTATACATTCAGAGGTGTCTTTGGGCATCCATTGGCCCCAAATCAGTTGCTATAGAATATTTCTGGAGGCCAAGCCAGTGTGGGGCAGGAAAATAGAGTGGAAGTCTCTCACCCATGAAACAGAAACAGTTACTAATACCTCTTAGTAACCGGTTGTGACAGTTAGCCTTCAGAGAACATTGGCCTTAGTATACCAGAGTCCCAAGAAGTGATTGTCTTTAGAAGAAAATTCTTTATCCTTAGACAGAAAGTGGTCTCATGGTTCACAGTAAGGGAAGACTATACGATCCCTCACTTTTTATTAGGAAAATCAACAGTGTAAACACCCCCCCACACACACATACACACTACATATTATATCCCCCAACAGGCACTCTATACCACTTCCCCCACATACACACAAAACACATGCATATACCCTACATACCCGCTACACATGCATTCTGCATACTACACACCATACACATACTATATACCACATGCACCCTACAATATGCACACCAAATCAGTTCCAACTGGTTTCCTGTTGATACAATGTATAAAGCAGGATAAAGTAGAAGCAAGTATGTTAGCTTACCTCAATGGTATTAAAAAAGGATTCAATCTCACTAACAAAAGCTTCGATCCTCAAGGATTTTTCTTGTAGGTTCTCAAGAAATTCTCCTAATTGAACCTGAAGGGAAGAATTAAGATATCTTTACTATATAGAATTAGAGGAAAACATTTCAATTAGTGAGTTCCAGTTTAATATAATTTGCAGACATTCACTATACCACTTTCATGAACAAATCAAATTTGGGGTATTATTTTGCTGTTTCACCTAAATGGATTTGAAACATTATGTATGATGAACAGTCAAATTTTATGGTGCTAGAGAAGTAGCTCAGTTGGTTAACCACTTTCTTTGCAATCATGAGGGCAGGAGTTTGATTCCCAGACCAATGTAAAGCCAACTGTGAATGGATGCACAAGCTTGTAATCCCAGAAGTGAGGTAGTAGAGACATGTAGTCCATGATGGTGTAGTCCACCATGAAGTCATGGTGGTAATGTAAGACTCTGATGAGCCTTAGCTACCAGGGACCCCCCTCCCCAGAGTGAACAATGCAGAGCCAGGGATCAATGCAAAAGCAAGAGGAATGTATTTTTCCAGTGCGCCGTGGTTGTCCTGCACACAAAGGAGAAGCAGTCATCTCAGGCAGCTCGTTTGACTAGTTTTTATACAGTTTTCAGGGGTAGAATAGAGCAACAGCCATAGGCACAATGTGATTGGCAGAACAGTGTAACTTTTATACTGATTGGTCCTTAAGGGATGAGGTGGCAAGGACTTCCCTTATCTGTATGCGGCCACCAGTCAGTGGGGGTTGGTCCACCCTGCAGTTTTCCTGAGGAATGTAATCCAGGAAGGGAGGGGTCTTTATGCTCTGGGGTCTGGTGGAATTTTCCAAATGCCCTGAGCTGACATCTTCAGTAGGAGGTAGTGGGTCACTTTGTATTTACTGTCTATCTACAGGTGATTCTAAAATTCCTCAAACTGATAATCAACACAAACTACTTCAGAGTATATAAAACTCATGTTCTTGTGAGCAGTAATAATTCAAACCCAGAGTTTATTAAACACAAATACCCATGCATATGTGTGCTTACACTCACACGAAGACCAGAGGGAAACCCCAAGTATTTTCTTAGGCACTATCCACCTTTTTTGCTTTTGACAGGGTCTCTTACTTTCCTGGAACTCATTAAGTAGGCTAAGCTGGCTGGCTAGAGGGAACAGGGATCTGCCTCCTTCATTTCATCCTTCAGGTATCCAGACACCACTGCACGCCAGACGGGAAGGATGAATCGGAGCCTGGAATGAGTGTGTGTGTGTGGGGGGGGGTAGCATGGGGGGAATATTCTCTGAGGATTTTAGTGTTACATACAGCTCTTTTGGACAATACTAAATGACACAGCTCTCTTAGATGGTCTTCAGTGAAACAGCTTGTGCACATTCACTTTATTTGGGGTTGACAAGGGCTATAAATGAACTTTGGAGAGTGTGAAGGAGTTTTCAGGGTAAATGTAAAATCATTGGCCGGAGCCGAACGTAGTGTGCATGCCTCCTTTGTATGAAATCCCAGATACTTTCTGAGTGGGTTCTTATCAGGAAAGAAGTTGAACTTGAACTTTTCCAAGGGCGATGTGACTTTCCTCAGGTAGAGGGCATGGAGGGTCAGATCTGTAGACAAGGTCAGAGAAAGGGAAGCCCTGATTCATTTTGCACTGAGCTCAGAGGAGCTATCTGGACATGGTAGAACTTAAGCAGCAGGATTTTCCAACAGTCATTTAGAAAATTTGGAGGGTGGGTACATGAGGACAGTCCCTGCTTCACCCATAGTTCTAAGCCCAGAGGTATTCTGGCCTGATGGGTTTGGCCTAATGCTACTTGTATTCTTATCTTAATTTTTACACCCCCCAAATTGTTTGCACAAGAGTCCAAACATCCCTACACATAAGGCACTGAGAGATCCTGACCCCAGTTGGTTCTGACTGGCAAATAAAGTTGCCAGCAGTCAATGGCTGGGAAGGGCAGACAGGGGTGGGACTTTTAGGATTCCCAGGCTAGGGACTAAGGGAGGAAGGAGAAGAAAGAGGAGGAAGAGGAAGAGGAGGAGGAGGAAGAGGAGGAGGAGGAAGAGGAGGAGAAAGAGGAAAATAAGGAGGAAGAGGAAAAGGAGGAGGAAGAGGAGGAGGAGGAAGAAGAAAAGGAGGAGGAGGAGGAAGAAAAGGAGGAAGAGGAAGAGGAAGAAGGAGGAAGAGGAGGAAAAGGAGGAAGAGGAGAAGGAAGAGGAGGAAGAGGAGGAGGAGGAAGAGGAAAAGAAGGAGGAAGAGGAGAAGGAGGAGGAAGAGGAGGAAGAGGAAGAGGAAGAGGAGGAGGAGGAGGAGGGAGGAGGAGGAGGAATAAGAAACCTGCCATGCAGGGAGAAGGAGAGAAGAGATGGTGTAAGAGCCATCTGAGAAGGTGTAAGAGCCAGGAGAGTGTGGCCCACCTGGGTCCAGGGCAGCCACGGAAGAATACAGAATGTAGTAAGGGATTATCAGAGGGAGGTGGACTAGCCACATGGAGGTTAGGAAGTGGCTCAGCCATTGAGCTGTTTTAGGCATGTCAAAATATAAAGGTTATGTGTGTGTCTTTCATTAGGAAATGTAAACCACTGGGCAGTAGCAGGAACCCATCACCACAAGTCTTAGAAGAGGGCATTGTTTTCTTGGAATTGGAGTTATGGATGGCTGTTAGCTGGCATGTGGGCACTGGGAACTGAACCCAGTTCCTCTGCAAGAGCAGCCAGTGCGTTACTGCTGAGCCATCTCTCCAGCCTCCAGTTTTTCTTTTTTTGAAAGTTGCCTCCAACTCTTAATCTTCTTAGATAACTCTATGAAAAAAGAAAAGTGAGCCTTCCTGGCTTTAGTCAAGTGGTTTTCACTTTTCTCCTTCTCACTATCTTTAGAGAATATCAAACAAACAAACAAACAAAACCTTTACAATGTTTGTTTAAAGATGACATCATCCTACTTTTGATCTGTTCTTAAAATTTTGAAAAAAATTATATGATCTGAAGAGATCAGAGTATTACTTTTGGACTTTTTAAATTGTCAACATCTAGAAAAAAACTCAGATATCATCGTCGTCGTCTTCATGTATGGAAAACTGAAGCTTGTTTCTGCAGACAGTGACCAGTAGCTGTCAGTCTTCAAAGCAAAGGTAATTATAGAATGGGGCATGTTTCAGTGGAGTTAATGCATCTGTGGCTTTTAGAGACACATTTTTGTGGAATCTGTTGAGATTCCCCTTCCTCCAAACTTTAATAGGAAAAACATAAATGAAATTTCACCCTAGAGAAATAAGAGAGAATTAAATTATAGGAAAAATACCCAGATTCTAAAAGGCAATCCTATTTAATCACAATGAGTGACAATTATTTAATAGCACATCACTGAAGGGTAGTTTGAGAATCAGTGATGGTAAATCACTGAGTCAAACATACAGACATATAGCCAAGAGCATAAAGACTGACATCACACCAAATCACTTAAACCCCCTGAGCCCATTCCATTACTGGCAAACTGAGGACAGTGATAAGGAGCTAAGAGAATTAAAATGGGCTCTATATACTAAGAACTCAACACATGCTGGCACAAAGAAAGTCCTCAAGTTTTGTTACTATTTACTAATTTTAAGATCATTCTGGCTGCTTTATGTTGAAGAGTGTGTGAAATACAAGGTGGTTGGGGGGTGAATGGGTGCTCAGTGAATGGGTGCTCAATGGATGGGTACTTAGTGAATGGGTGCTCAGTGGATGGGTGCTAGGAGATGCGTGCACGGTGGATGAGTGCTCAGTGGGTGGGTGCTCAGTGGATGGGCACTCAGTGGTTCCATATTTCTCAATAGTATCTCTGGGGAGATAGGATATGATGAGACTCAAAATTAAAATCTTACTGTTTCAAGCATTTTTAACACTTAGAATAGAATTGGTCGAGGCACTAGACACATATTTTAAAGGACAATACTATTGATGACAAAAAGTAACTTGTGGGGCTGGCAAGATGGCTCAGCAAGTAAGAGCACTGACTGCTCTTCCATAGGTCCTGAGTTCAAATCTCAGCAACCACATGGTGGCTCACAGCCACCTGTAATGAGATCTGACACCTTCTTCTGGTACGTCCAAAGACTGCTACAGTGTACTTATGTATAATAATAAATAAATATTTTTTTAAAAAAGTAATTTGCTTTTTTATGCAAATGTGTAACTATTGAGGTTAAAAGCATTTTACTTTTTTTATAACATTAAGGGTCTTTGTTATGAGATAGCAAGCTCCCTGGTAGCAATGACCCCATATCATTTCCTAGTATCCTGAGAACCTAGAAAAATGCTTTGACACATAACCTACCCATAAAAAATAGCCATACATTTTTTCAGACCATTTTGCTTAAAATAAATATCAAATACCAGTCATTTTTAAGAAAACACAAAAGCAAACCCAATATTTATGTACAATTTGTGTGTGTTAAGTTGGTTTACCTTAACAGCACTTATAGCCGTGTCGAGTGCTGAAACCTCATGGTCTTTGTGAATGTCCAGCACCTTGTCCATTTCAGAGACCAGGCTTTTGCAGGTGTAGCAGTAAGACTCAGGCTGGGCCTTTTTCTGCTCCTTTTGTGTCTTATCGGTCGCTGATTCTGTTGCTAACTGGTCTTCTGCCCTTCTGTCCCATGCTTCCTGTGAAGCCGAGATTCTTGGTTCCTCCCCACTCGTGAGTTCCTGTTCCCTGATGTGCTCAAAGGACTCTGTTCTTTGAAATAACACTTCTCTGGGAGAGGATTCTGAACATGGTTCTTCTGGTAAGATGCCTTGACTGGCTGTTTCCTGATTCAGAGAGTCAACAAAGTCATACTCATCCTGCACAGGGACATTGTGGAGCCTCTCTTCACGTGACACAGATGGGACTGGCTCCTCTTGCGATACTTCAGGAGCATAAGTGGCACCTGCTACAAATTCTTCCTCTGGGAAAGACACTTGCACTGGGACATTCAGATGGGCATCTGGACTTGCATTTCCTGCCCCGTTACCCTGGCTGCCTGGCTCATTCTCCAGGACACAGCGGGCGTCTTCGAATGGAACTGCGTAGCTTATCTTCTGGGTGACTGCTCTGACCTGCTCTGTAATGGGAACTTTCTGCTGCACTGCCGCCTCATCAAGGGTCTCCATGTGGCTTGTGGGTTCTCCTTCCCTGTCAACAACCTTGTGCTGTTCTTCCAGATTCTTCTCCCAAAAACTAGTTTCAGGCTTTCTCCCGATGTCCCTTTCTGCAACTCTCAGTTGCTGTGAATCCTCTTCACCAACTGGCTTTTCTTCCAGGCCTTGATCTTCTTGAGTTACAGATTCGTCATGAAGAATGTCGTCTTTGAGTATGTACTTCTCAAAATACATACCTGTTCCATCATCGGTGTCAGAATGTCTCCTTGGAAATGATGTCTCAGAATCCACACTGTCACCTTCTGAAGCTGTTTCTCCTTCATGCTTCTCCCCACGTGCCTCTTCATACAGATCCTTATAGAAGAAGGAAAGTGCAGGTGGCTCCTCTAGCAGCTCGGGGTTGACAGCCTTGGTGGTGGTGGGAAATATCTGTCTTCTTGATAGAACTCCTTCCCCCACATCAAATAAAGACATCCCAGGGGACCTGGAGTCCACATCTCTACTGATCCCCTTTGGAGCATTACTATCATCTGGTTTTTGGATAACCAAAGACTTTTGCATCTCTTCGTGAGATAATTTGCTACCATCCTTTTCTGGCCCATAAAAGCTTTCGTCTAACTTTACTAAGTTATAGTCGTGGTCTAGGGCCTGTTCAGCTGAACTTTCTGGGAAAGAAGTCAGCGTTTCTGTGGCTTCCTCTGGGGATTCCTCAACAGTTGATTTCTGTTTTTCTGAGCCTGGGGAGAGGTTATAATCAATCAAAGTATATTTTTCAAAATAATCCTCTTCGCTAGAAACTGTGGGTTGGATGGGTGTGGAACCGCCCATTTCTGAGTCTGTGGCTATCTCCTCCTTTGTCTTGTGAGTTTCCTTTGGCTCATTTTCCCTCAGTGATGTAATAGTTTTCCTATCAGGAACTTCTAACGTGCTCTTCTGTGTTTTATGGAAAGCAACTGCCTTCTTCTCATCATGAACCGATATGCTTTTAAATGAAGCTTTCTTTTCCAAATACTGTAACTTATCTTGCATTTGTTCACTTTCTTCCCGATCCACTGAAGGGATGAAGGCAGGGGCATGGATATTCAGTATCTCGCAGCCTTCAGAAATGATGCTAAAGGCACTCTTCTGATCTTCTGAAAGTCCAGCTGGCTTGCTGGTGACTGAAAATTCTCCATCTTTCGCAGTGGTGCCTTCAGACTCCTGGGCTGTGCCTCCCATAGGAGGAACTCCCTCAGCACTGATCGCTGATGCACTAAGCATAAACTGAGTATAGTTGCTTGCTGCTGAAGAGGGTGGTTCATTTCTGTGCACATCCTCCACAGCTTCCAAGTGATGCTTTGAAATAAGAACAGACTGTTTCCGCATCTCTTCTGGGTGGTCTTTAGATGTCTCGATAGTGTGGACTGTGGGCCTGTCTGACCATATTTCTTGTTTCTTCACTGTATGTTCTACAGAAGTTCCTAAAACAAGACTTTGTGGTTCTACAGCTGACAGCTGAGTTGGTGGCATTCCTAAATCCTTTGTTTCGCCAGTCATCTGTTCTGATGTCCTCTCAGCATCCTTAGATAGGGGTCTTGGCTGCACACTTCCATCTCTCACAGCCACTGAAGCACCAAGGGACAACTCAGGCATCGTGAGCTGCCTCCTTTCTTCTCTGAGATCCACTCTACTCTCATGTGGCTTTTCCAACTCCAGATTTCCTCCCTGAGTAAAAGAATCCCTTTCTTCTTCGTGGGGAGGTTCCACGTGGGAAGCCTTGGTTTTCTCTACTAAAGTTTTGCCTTCTTCCTGGGGATGTGGCTGGGTTTCTGCTGCCTTTCTCTCCCTAGTTTCTGGGTATACCTCTGTGAATATACGTTCTGGTTTTTCAGTAACTGGCAGTGGTTTAGCCAGTGAAGGTGGTTGGGCCTTATCCAAAGAGACAGCTGATGCTCCAGGCAGAGGCATGGCTGCAGGTGGGGAGTGGGGTCGGCATCCTTGCTTCTTTCCTTCTGAAAATACCCGTTCCGGCACCTCCTTGTCTCTCCTCTCTGAAGCAAGAGTCTTGCTGGGTTTTTCCAAGAGCTCTTCACTTGGAGAGATGTGCTGTTCCAGCCCCTCAGCAGCTTTTGAGTCTTCCAATTTGAAAGGTCGAGATTCCGGCGTCGTTTGCAACTCTCCTACTGCTTTATTTTCCTTGAGTTCCAAGGGAGCCATGATTTCTTGCCTCTCTGCCAGCCCCCTCTTCCACGGTAAGGAAAATGATCCAGTTTCCCCGCCATCCTTCTCCTCCACTGGGTGTTCCACTTCCTCCTCACAATGTTCCAGAGAAGTGGGTTTTGGCATTTCTCGTCTTAGTCTGTCTTCACCAAGATCGATTAAACTGCCTTTTGATCCCACTGGCAGAATCATCGGTGCTGGCTTCTCTGAGTCCGCCCTTGTGAGGGCAGACTGAGCTGATTTTGGCTGTTGTGGCATTCTATCTACTACGTCAGATGACGAGAGCCATGCTTCCTTGTGATCACTGCTTGGCTCTTCCTTAAGAGCAGAAATACTCCACATAGACGGAGGAGAGATCTTTGGCTTCTGGCCTCTTTGGCTCTCAGGAATGTGAAGAGGAGCCATGTTTTGGGCTTCTTCCATACCCACTTTCTCACCCGTAGGGGGACAAGGATGAATTCCAGGATGTTTGTCACCAACTGAAGTAGCTAAGCTTTCACTCATTCCCTCTGAAAAGCCTGGGAGTACTTTCTTCCCATAGTTTTCAGAGTTAGATTTAGGTTGCTTAAAAACATCTTCATTTGATAAAATTGTGAGGTTTTCTTTAAGATCTTGGCTTATGCTGGATTTAACTGAAACATCTTTGGGTTCTTCAGGCAGTTTAACTGTGACCTCAGGTAATGAATGAACCCCTGGCTTCTCAGCTGTATTAACCTCAGCAGGAACCGTACCTTCAGGCTCTATGGCAGTTACTGCTTTCTCTACAGAGGCACTTGGATGAGTTTCTACATCTTCGTTGTCAGAGACCTTATTATCTGGAGTGCTTGATCCAAACAATAAACTAGACATCCATGATTTGAAAGACGAAATTCCTTTCTTCCCCTTCTCTGTAGGAAGATCTTGCTCAGCTACCGGTGACTTCTCAGATGGCTTTTGTGTCACCGCTGGGGTCTCTGGAGGTTGAGGGGTGGCATTTGCTTTCACAGCAGGGACAGATGTCCTTTGGGTGAGTACTTCCACGTCACCAGAGGCTAGCTTTCTCCCTTCCTCAGCATCACCTCCAGCCTTTGACGGAACCCTTCCGGATTCTTGAGATGGCTTCTCACCAGACACTGCTGCTTTGCTTGCTTCTTGGTTTTTGCCCAGTGCAGGTTCTGCAACTTGAGCCAGGAAATGTGCTGCGCTGGCAGGAACTGGGGTAGTTTCTGCTTTTACCTGCTCCACTGATGGGCCAGTCTCTGATTTCTGGAGAGTTCCTTCAAGAGGTAGTTTGACTTCCTTCTGGACATCTTCTTTGCAAGGCCTGGGAAATTCTGCATTTGTTTTCTCTGATACTGAATTTTCACTCTCCATGAAAGTGCTGTTCTGCCTCTCTTCTGTTCCGCCTCTATCCACCTTTCCAACAGGGACTGTGGCCTTTGTTTCTTCAGAAAGATAAGTCTTAGCGGATAAGGTTTCTACCTTGCCACCAGATACATGAAGGATAGATAATTGTTCTTGCAATGGCAAATGGGGTTCTTCCACAGCTTGGAGTAGAACCTGCTTTCTGATTCCAGATGTGCAACCTGTATCCAGTGGACCAGCCCCAAGTTCCTCTGACATCAGATCATTGCTCTCAGAGGACTCCAGCTGCCCAGATCCTGATTTTCTATCTTCTTGCTGATTGACTAAGCCATCTGGCTTTTCCACCATCCAGGTGTTACCCTTTGGGGAAATGAGAGTCTCCTTCGCTTTTGTTCCTGTAACATTAGCAAGCTCAGTTGTCGTAAATGGCTTCGGTTGCTCCAAATTCTCTTTCTCCTCTGCTAATTGTTTAATACCCAGATCTGGCTTATCTGCAAAAGAGCTGCTCCCATCAGGCACCTTAACAGCTCGGCCCTCGTGAAGGGTCTTTTTAAGCTCTTTTTGCTCGATGGGGAGGTCAAGAGAAGCAGTCTCTAATGGAGATGTAGCAGGCACGGGAAGCTCCCTGTTTTCTTCTTGCTCTTTGCCTCTTCCCCTAAGCTCAGGGGAGCCCCTTTCTAAGATAGAAGGCCCTGGTTCAGTTCTGATGAGTTTTACTGGTTCTATACCTAAGGATCCATCTCTATCTCTACCATCAACGAGTTCTGACCCAGCACTCGGTACTTCTGATAACTGTTTGTGCTTCTTAGGCTCTGGGGGGAGCTTTATGAGCTCTTGCTTTTCTGACAGGAAACTCCCCGGCACTGGAGAAGATGTCTCCTCTGCTTGTCTGTTCTTCTCATGCCTGAGGGCCAGGACCGTTGGGGCTAAATCATCTGACACTAAATTTTCAGACTCAGGAGACCTTGTTATCACCTCGGGTTTGTCACTTGGCACTGTGTATTCGGGTGACACTTGCAGGGGAGTAAGCTCGCTGTCTTCCCTCTCTACCTCACCACCTGAGTTGATGGGAAGTTTGGGTTCAGGCCTTAACACCTCTGAGACAGACAACAAGTTCTTTTTCTGTGATGAAATGGAGTGTTCAGAGTCGAGAGCTGGAGAGAGTGAAAGGCCTTGTCTGTTTTCTACCCTGGCTTCCCCGGCCACATCTGAGGGCACTTTGGATATTGGCAACCCAGGCTTAACTTCTTCAGTTTCTACTTCTGACCAAACAGAGAGCTCCGAGGGAGATGATAAACTCGGAGGTAAATCTAATTTCCTTTCTTCCTCTGCTTCTGGCCAAACTGAACCTCCGGATGAAGAGCTAGAGAAGAAAGCAGCCCCTTTAATTGGTTCCTTCTCTTCCCCTCGGAGAGTCGTGTGCTCGGCTATAAACATGCTGGGTGATGGCAAACCACTTCCTAACTCGCTCTTCCCCACTCCCTGTAAACCCGGGTGTTCCACAGGGCTGGCAAGAGATGAATCTGTCAGGATTTCATCTCTGCCTAATTCAGTTGAATTTGAATCAAACTTAGTTACTGGCACTGTAGTGGCAGAAAAGCTGGCTTCGGTTTCTTTCTCCATCTCTTCTGACAACGCTGGAAGTGCTGGTGGCGCAGGTGGGCTATGATCCGCTTCCCTCTCTATCCCCGATGAAGCTGCAGGAAGTTCCCTGGTTATTTTGGAGTCCTGTTTCACTTCCGTTTTCACTGCAGATAAAACCTTACGTCCAGAAATAGATGTTTCCTCTGGAGGTGAATGCGGTTTTGCCACTTCAGGCTCATTCTTTGACAACATTCTCTGTTCTAGTTCAGAAGTCACAGTTGGAGCTAAATTGAGTTTGACATCCGCCTTTGGCTTATCTCCCAAGTCAGACAAAATGGAATATTTCATCTCAGACCCTGGAACATTTGGGGGCTGAGGCTCTGGTGTCTGATCCTGTGATTCGTGTGCTGTCGCTTCTTGAGAATCCGGCACAGTTTCTTCCCTTCTGACTTTGGGCAAAGCCATCTGTTCATCTGCACTTGTTAGAGTGAGCGATGCTTTGGGTTCCTGTTCTGTCTTAAGCACACAGGCTGACTCGGGTGAAACTGAGGACTGAGATGTGGACAGTGCAGAAGAAGAAGCTGCTATCGTAACTGCTGGTGGATTACTCTTTGCATCTCTCTTCTCCCATCCACTGGTTAATGGTGGTGGTACCAAATCCTCAGCCTCAGGCTCCAAAGATGTTTGAGTTTTCTGCTGCTGTGCCAGGATGAGATATTCAGATACAGAGGTTGAAATTGTTGGAACATCCGACATAGTTTCTGCTTGGCCTGTCTTATCTGCTGAAGGTGGCAGGCTCAGATCTTCAAACACAGGCATAAAAGGGAAAGGCTCCTCTTTCCGCTCCTGCGATGGATCAGAATGCTCGGGCACAGGCGTGACCACTGAGGATCCAGTCTCTTCTTCGTCTACTGCCTCTGAGAAGTAGGGATAGTCCGAAGCAGGCCCTGTAGGTAGTAATTCGTCTGGCTCGACTTTGTTTCGCTCTGTTTCTGCGATTCTATATGGTGGAATTGAAACCTGTGATGCTGAATCTGGAGAAAAGAGTTCAGCTTCTTCCGTGTCCTCATCAGACAGAACAGTGTGCTCAGAGGGCGACGTTAGGCACAGTGGAGAATCCCGCCCCAGCTCTCTTTTCTCTAGTTCCTGAGTAGGATAGGGTGAGAATGAGAATTCCGACGCAAATGCAGAATCAGGGGAAAGGGGCCCAAAGTTGTACTCTTCCTGCCCTTGCTCTGATAGACCTGTGGGGGAGGAGGCACCTTTTAGAAGCAGAGGGGATGTGTGGACAAGCTCTGGTGTGGAAGAGAATGAGCACTGCTGGCCTTCTCCGCTCCCTTCTTCTGATAGGATCACATGTTCCGATGAGGTGGCCCAGGGAGATGGGGCCTGGCTTTCAGAAAGCAGCTCGGTGGTTTGTGGGAGGAGAGCACGGTCAGCTGCAGAGATCTCATTGGATGAAGGTAGCCCAACCCCAACAGCTTCCTTTTCTAATAGGGTTGCAGGCGCAGAAAGGCCTTTTGGCTCAAATTGGGGCGTGTCATCTATTGTTTTTTGGGGGGATTCCTGTGTTGCATTTTCTGGAACTGAGGGTTTAAATGGCAGCTTTGAATCTAATGCAAAACTTCCACTTTCCAGACCCTCGTCTTCCGATAGAGCTGCATGTCTCAGTGTGGCGGCCAGGGATGGTGGCAAATGGCATTCAGAAGCCTTCTCACTTAGTGATGGTGAGTGAGGGTATTCAGAAGTAGCATCCACAGCTGAGGAAAGTAGCCCAATATCTTCTTTCTCGTCTTCTGCCTGAATAATGGGTTCAGAAACGTGTTGGGACTGTAATGGGAGCTTGTGGTCACCTGTTTTCACCAGCAACTCTTGCGCATGTGCTAGACCAGAGTACTCAGCTGCAGATTCGGAATCTGGTGAGTGACACGTGCTCTCTGAGGCCTCATCTCCAGACAGGACCAGATGGTCTGGTGAAACTGCTGGAAAGAGTGGGGACTGGGTGGCAGATGTCTTCTCAGTGGTGGATGTCAAGAGAGAGTGCTCAGATACAGAGGTTGCAGCTGGGGAATAAGACTCACGTTCCTCGTCATCCTCTGAAAAGACTGCTGGTTCAGAGCTAGATTTCACATCAGATACAGAAACTGCCTCTACTTCTAGCTTCTCTGGTTTATGGTTCAGATCCTGTAGGACTGAATACTCAGATACAAAAGCAGAATCAGTAGAAACAGACTCGCTTTCCTCTCTTTCTTCCTCGGACAAAGTGAAATGTTCAGGTGTGAATGTCATCTGTGAAGGTAGAATGGACTCTTTTCTGTGCTCCACTTCGGGGGACAAAGGCGATGGGGAAGCCTTCTCAGAAACTAAAGGACTTTCTGGGTAATCAAGTTCTATGATCTCTTCTTCTAGGCTAGAATCTTCGGGTTCAGTGGTATCCGTGATTGGTGTAGAAGTTTCTGCTTCCCTCTCTAGTTTTTGTGATGCAACGGAGAGAGGCGGCTTGAGTTCTTGCTCCTCCTCTCTATGAACTACAGGCTCAGGCACATGCTCCTCCTTTCTATTGACTATGAGCTCAGGCGCATGCTCCTCCTCTCTGTGGACTATGGGCTCAGGCGCATGCTCCTCTTCTTTGTAGACTATGGGCGCAGGCGCGTGTTCCTCCTCTCTATGGACTATAAGCTCAGGAGCATGTTCCTCCTCTCTAAGGACTGGGGGCTCAGGAGCATGCCCCTCCTCTCTAAGGACTGTGGGCTCAGGCGCATGCCCCTCCTCTCTATGGACTGTGGGCTCAAGCGCATGTTCCTCCTCTCTAAGGACTGTGGGCTCAGGCGCATGTTTCTCCACTCTGTGGACTATGGGCTCAGGCATATGTTCCTCCTCTCTATGGAGTGTGGGCTCGGGAGCATGCTCCTCCTCTCTAAGGACTGTGGGCTCAGGCACATGCTCCTCCTCTCTAAGGACTGTGGGCTCAGGCGCATGTTCCTCCTCTCTGTGGACTATGGGCTCAGATGAGGTCACATATTCAGACACTTGTTCTGTTTTTTCTGTTGGAATCAGCTCTAGCCCTTCCATATCTGGCTCAAATCGTTCTTGGATGGCTGGTGCTGGTCTTGGTAGTCCTGTCTCCAAAGACTCCTTCTCTGCCTCCCATGGCATGGTATGTTTGACAGAAACCATGCCTTCCTGTTGCACATCATCGGCTAAGCCTGTCAAGACTGAAGCATTATCCTCTGAACTTTCCTTTCCTTGTGAATTCTGTTCCAGTTCTTCCTTTGCTCTTTCAAGGACCATGGTTGCTGGAGTGCTTGGTGGTTCTGTTCTGTGGGTCTTTGCTTCGTCAGCTGGCTGTTGTGGCACCATCTGTGGAAGTCTGAGATTTTCTTCTTGATCTGCTGTATCATTTCTGGAGTAGGAGGGAAATGTGTGTTTTGTTGAAGATGGAGCATTTAAATGGGAATCCACATGTGTTTTCTTTGGCTCTTCGTGACTAAACAATGAGGTCATAGACCCTTTGGAGAGGGCACCTCTCCAAGGTGGAGCTAGCTTTCTTGCTGTATCGTCTTCTGGGCTCTGGGCTAATTTCCTTTGGGAAACTATGTTAGAACCACCATTGCTCAAATCTGGTTCTAGACTAATGGATGAATCTTTTCCTCTCCTGTAATGTATTTCCTTAATTACATAACCTTTTGGCAATGTCCCATAAAATTGTAGAGGAATTAACTCTTCTTTAACTGAATTGAACATCTTTATTTTGTATTGTACCGTTCCTATGTAGACTGGCTTTAACACTAATGGTTTGTGCTCTTTGTAGATAGCCCCGGTGATGGGAGGCGTATTTGATAAAGTCTTCTTCCTTCTTGTTTTATCGTAAGTGCCAATAGATGACTTTTCTTTCTCAGTGTTGAGCACGGGGCTCTCTGAAACTAAAGGACTGTCTTCTTGGCTTGTCGGAACATCTTGCGATTCCAGAGAATTCCTTTTTTTGCTGCCTTTCCGACGCAGTGATGGTGAGCCACGCTTGGACTTCTGAGTTCTTTTCCGTGTCCTTTTAACTTCATCCATAATAAAGGCAACACTTCCTGGAGGAGAAGTCAGAGCTGACCCTTCCAAACTACATATTCCCGAAGTCTGACTTTCTCCTGAAGCCCAAGGAGTGGAAGATCTGCTTGAGTTGGTCTCCCAGGTTATCCCACTGTCTTCCCGTTGAACTGCCACCATGGAAAAGGATGGGTCAGAGATGATACACTCCTGCTTAGTCTTGCCCTCTTCATCCTCATCTGATAACCTATAATGAGTAATACCAATAATTACATATTATAGCAATAAAATAAAATTCATATTAATTATTAGGACCAAGTAAATGTAAAGTGTAGAAGTCAAATATGGGGTGAATATAAAATAAAGTTAAAAAGTTAAAGTCCAGATATCAGTGCAGTAAAATATTGCGGGCCAGAATGGCTTAGTAGCCAGCCTTAAGCCAGAAGGAATGCTCAAGTTCATTTTCACACCTTCCCTATTCTGGGTTGCCCTCCTGGTCCTCCCATGTTCCCCAGACACTAAGGTCCACTTCTCTCACCAGGACCCACATGTGACCCTGGCATCTGTATTCTTTGTTCCCACAGGTGCCCCCAAACCTATCTAGTTTTGGTGGCCCACCTACTACATCTGCTTCCTATCTGGCCAGGAGCCTTACTCCTGCCTCTTTTATTGGCCTGGTTTCAGCCCCTCCTATTTTCCATCCAGCTAGCTTTCCCAAGCATCCATTAGCATTCCTCAGTGAGACAAGTCTCAATAAATTCTTCTTACTTATAAAACAGGAAGGTCCTTGGCTCTGAATCCCTATCTGATTTTATTTCCAAGTACCTGCCTCCCCTACTCCTACAGGATTAACTTCTAGTTCTAACTACAACTGTGTACCATAGAAGGTATTTGGTTAACTGTGGACCACATAAACAGCCATGGCCCTAGGGAATTAGGGGACTTCCTTTTGCCTAGTGTCACTGTAGCCATCATGACATCATAGCTAGTGAATTAATGGCATTTGTAACAATGCTAGGGAAAATCCCTACTGTATTTCCAGTTGCATAAAAGCATAACACATACAAGCACATAAAGTATAAAATGTTTGGAATGTTAAATGGGATATTTAAAAACAGAAGACCAGCATTTGCATTGCATGTGAAAAACTGTGGGTTTGATTCCCAGAACCATAAAGAAAAGTTTAGGTTAGCTTGTATGCCCCAGCATGGTATCCAGCAGCTGTCTTTTCTGAGCCTCACCTTAGTTGCATCTGGAGGCCATGGGCAGGGTTGACCTCTACCATCAAGTGCAAGTACACACTATGATGCTCACAGAAAAATTAGACTGTGGGGCAGTGTAGGGCAGTGGTCTGTTCAGGCAACTTAGGCTCAGTTGAGTAATTGGCCTTGAGCCCTGGAGCCTCCATGGGCAGTCTCTGACTGCAGGGGGCAGAAGGAGCTCTGCTATAACTCCTGAGTCTTTGGCTCCTGCTTCAGTCACAGCCCCTCACAGCTGCCCCCACAGGAGATGTGTGCTCTATCAGGCAGGCAATGCCCCAAGCTCCCAGTATTCTAGCTGGACCCTACCACCAGTCACTGACCACAGCCAGGATGCCCCATACAATAAAAGGAGCAGTTTGCCCCCTCCCCGATCTCTTGCTCTTTGTCTCTTCTCTTGCTTCTTTTCTTCCCTTCTTGCTCTTGCTCTTTGTCTCTTCTTTTCCTGCTCTTTGTTCTTTTCTCCCGCCTTCTTGCTCTGTTGCTTTCTTCCTCTCCTTTTTCTCTCTCTCTTTCTCTTCTCTTCTCCTTCCTCTCCTTTTTTTCTCTATTTTCTCTTTCCTATAATAAAATATCTCATTTATACATTGCCTCCTTTTTGACTAACATGCGCCCCACCCGCAGGCCTCAGCACCAGGGAGAGAGAGAACCACAGGAAGCAGCAGCCAGCCGCCCTCAGTACAATATTAGACCACTAACCAATGCATTTCTTAGAGCATTTCCCATTGTTAGTGTATCTAGTTCACTATGTAATAAATATTTCATGGGTGCCGTTATAACAAAAGAAAGTCACATGCCTCCTTGCTTTCATCATCTGTAGAATAAGGATATTAATTGAATACATTATAGAGTTGATGGAAGGACTAGGTAATGCATAAACAATGCTAAGAAACCACTCCTGGTATATAGTTGGTGCTCCATAAATGCTATTTGCTGTTGGGTTGCTATGTAATCCTTGAACTTGATATTAGACTCATTTTCAGTGGTACATACATTTGGAAGGGCTATATGCTTGGCCTGCTTCCACATGTCCTCTGAGACAATGGGCTCAGGCTACTCCTGCAGGTGCCATCGGGCCCAACCTCAGGTTCTGTGGCACTCACACTTCTTTGGTTTCTTTTCCCCTTTTCCTCCACTTTGCATTTGCTGTTCCTTCCTTTGAACCACTTCTCCTCCACCATACCCCACCTCTTGTACCTATCCAAGTTCTATCTACTCATCAGGGCTTATATTTAAGATTTCTGCTATGACTATTCCTGGCTGATTTAAGCAGCCATGTTGTATATTGGCCATTGCTTCAAAAACAGTAAGCTGGAGATTAAGACCCCAGGAGTCTTTTCTTCTAGGAATATAGCTATAATTTGAGGTAATTTTAAAAATGCTGATTGGCCTATTGTACTCTCCTACAGCAAAAGAAACAAAAATATACAACCGTTAAATGTAAATATTAAAGCAAAGTACTTTTTTTAAAAAAAAGAAAGACATACAAAATTTAGAACCCTTATTAGTTTTTCTTATTAGTCTCTGCTTCGAAGACTGGTTCTAAACTCTGGAGTACTTTAGAAACACCTGTAGGAGCCTTAAGAAAATACTGCCATCACCCAGGCTTCTCTGCCACCACCAACTCCAGTATTACTGTTGGGACAGACTCTGGACTTTGCTATATATTTGGTTTTAAAGCTCTAGGGAGCTTCAATGTGCACACAGAGTTGTGAATCCTTTGCCTGAACAAACCTACTTCTGAAACTTACACAGCATGTTTACAGAGGTTTGCTGGCTCGGATCCCTTCCTGATGCCCTGGACTTCAGTGCCTGCGGCTCTGCTTGACTACCCTTACTAAACATCAGCATCCCTGAAGTTTATTGCAGAGGGTGCAGATGGACCCAGCCTTTATTGCAGAGGGTGCAGTGCCCAGCACAGTGGGGCATCAGCCTCTTCCCCTGCTAGTCTGTGAAAAGTAACAGAAAGTTGTGCAAATGGCTTGAGTGAAAGGAACTGGGAGGGAACAGGGAGAATTCCTTTCTCCATTTTCCTAGCAGCTTGCCTCTCCTTTACTGGTTTTGGTATTAAGCCACTAAACTTAATTAGGAATCAATTTTGGTCCTAGACTGAATTCATTTTTTTTATCCTCTTTTACATATCTAATTAAGGTTATTCCTCAAAATGTTCAACTCATGCTAATTCTTCTCTTTCATGCCATTCAACATAAATAGGATGGAATTAAAAAATGAAAGTTATACCACAAACATGGGAGTCAGTATTGGGAGGGCCTGTGAGCGCAGTAGCATTATAAAAGCAATTAGAAATTCAATTTAGAGTTCGTTATTGATTGTAAATTCAGTGTACTCAAGCAGAGACAGTTTCATTACTAGCTAGAATGAGTTCAGGAGTGCTGAACGGAGCACCCAGAAGGTAGTACTAAAGAAACAGAGGCCTGCTGAGGTAGAGTTGCCTAATCAATCACTTGTGTATTCATTTACCATTATTTCTGCACACAATAAACTTTTGTTAAGTTTAGATAGTAAAAAATATAAATATAAAGACGTAAATCCTTTCCTTCCCTAATTGTAGAGATCAAACCCAGGGCACTGTATATCCCAGACAAGGAAGCTACCACAGACCTACATCTCCAGCACAAGAAGTTCAAATCTAACAGAGAGGGTTAAATACTGTTAGGGGAGAAGGGAAAGAAACAGAGGATGGAGGGGGAAGTTTCACAAAAGAAAGGTGCTCCTGTAGGTTTACAGAAGACATGGGAGTTTGGGGTGGATGAGAAGAGGAGGAGGAGCTTATTCCAGGAAAGGGCCGCAGAAGGTGGAAACTGCATGTGTAACCAAGCAGCCTGGCTCACTGAGAGACTAAGCTTGGTTACCAGTAGTGTCTTCTTCAGTGTTCTATTGCTGTGAAGAGACCCCATGACCAAGGCAACTCTGACAAAGGAAAACATTTAACTGGGGCTGGCTTACAGGTTCAAAGGTTTAGACCAGTATCCTCATGGTAGGAAGTATGGCAGCATGCAGGCAAGATGGTGCTGGAGGAACTACATCCAGACTCAAAGTCAGCAGGAAGAGAGGCACTGCGCTTAGTTTGGGCTTTTAAAAACCTCAAAGCCTGTCCCCAGGACACACTTCCTCCAACAAGATCATACTTCCTAATCTTTTCAAATAGTGCTACTCCCTGGTTACCAAGCTTTCTAATCTGCGAGCCTGTGGGGGCCATTCTTATTCAAACAACCACAAACAGCAATGGAAAATGACTACTTTAGCATGTGTTTAGCCATAACCCAAAGTTCATATTATACTTTATCTAAAGAAAAAATGAACTTTGTTAACGAAAGAGAAGTCCTATCCAGTGAGCTCAGGAAAATTCCTAGGGTTGTTTCTCCTTGTGCAGGACAAGTCTTTGCTCTCAGGTACCATGTGCTTTGCCTAATTAAAGATGCTAGCTATAGAGACCATCTCTTTCTCTCCCACTGCACTCTCAAAAAGGAACTGTATGATCATTTCCTAGCTTCCTATGAGGTAATGGTGTGAGATGAACACCCTTTAGAATTGGGCAAGAGAACTGGGTGTGTATTTTACTTAAAATGTTTCTACTTTAACTAAGTTTAAGATTTGGAGGTATTGAAATTGTTCATTTCCCTCAATACCTTTGAAGTAGTTATAAGGCCTAAATTTTCATCCACTTTGTTTTTTCATTCTTAGCATTTATCTTATAAGATCTTTTTTATCATAAATATATAAGCCAACTGTTAATAGAAGTACAAAGTAGAGACTGTATCATGTCTCTCATGTGAGAGCAAGTGAACAAAAATGTCACTATGGATGAAAACGAACTGATAACTACTCAGATGGGCTTAGCTGACATATGTGATGCATTGCTGAAGAAACTACTTCATTAATATTTTCAAATAAATTATGGATTTGTTGATGTTTTCTATATTATGACCACCATCTCTTTTTTCTTCAAGTATCCTGGATTTTAATTAGCAATATTTTTTTCTAACTTCTTAAGACAAATTCTTATTTCATGAATTTCTGAACCTTCTCATTTTCTAACATGTAAAGTCAAGATTGCATACATCACTTTAAGTATAGCTTCAGTATTTCATGCAGAAGTTTTGCACAGCATTTGATTTATTATTAATCATAAAATGTTCTAAAATATTCTTTGTGATTTCTTATTTGGTTCATATGTCCTATAAAAACCTATTTCTCAATTTCAAAATACATGAAGATCTCCTTGTCATATTTTTATTAGTACTTTCTAGTTTGATTGCATTGCAGTTGAAAAAATCCTTTTTGTATTATTGTATACTTCTTTTTTTTAATTGGATATTTTATTTGTATACATTTCAAATGTTAACCTCTTTCCCTGTTTCCCCTCTGCAAACCCCCTATCCCATTCCCTCACTTACCCTGCTTCTATGAGGGTGCTCCCCCACCTACCCATCCCCTCCCTCCTCACTGCCCTAGCATTCCTCTACAATGGGGCATCAAGCTTCACAGGACCAAGGGCCTCCCCTCCCATTGATAAGGCTCCTTCAGCTCCTTTAGTCCTTCCCCTAACTCCACCATTGGGGTCCCTGTTCTCAGTCAGATGGGTGGCTAGGAGCATCTGCATCTGTATTAGTCAGGATCTGGCAGAGCCTCTCAGGAGACAGCTGTATCAGGCTCATGTCAGTAAGCGCTCCTTGTCATCAGCAATGGTCTGGGTTTGGTGTCTGCATGTGGGATGGATCCCCAAGTGGGGCAGTCTCTGAATGTCCTTTCCTTCAGTCTCTGTTCTACTCTTTGTCCCTGTATTTCCTTTAGACAGGAGCAATTCTGGGTTAAAATTTTGGAGATGGGTGGGTGTCCCCATCCTACAACTGGGGGGCCATGCCTAACCTCTGGATATGATCTTGACAGGTTCTCCCTCCCCTTTGTTGGGTATTTCAACTAATGTCATCACCGTGGGGTCCTGGGAGGCTCTTGCTTTCCTGGCATTTGGGGCTTTCTGGTTGCTACCCCCAGTTCCCCGTCCCCCATTGTTACACACCTCTGTTCAATTTCCTGACCCTCTGTACCTCTCCTCCATCTCCTCCCATACCCAATTCTGCCTCTCTTTTTCCCCTCCCTGTTCTTTCTTCCTTCCAAGTCCCTCCTGCCATGCCCAGTCGTTTACTCCAGTAAAATCCGCAATATCAGGGGTAAAAGTCTGATTAAGACTAAGAAGTGTTATGACTTCAAAAGGAGTTCTGTGCCTCCTGGGTATTCAGACAGTTGCTGGCATCTCCTAACTCAGACGTGTTCCAGATTAGTCTTTCCAATCATCAACATACCCTCTTATTTAGGCATAAAGGTACCCCAAGAAATGATTCGTAAATGGCTAAGATTGGGCATTGTTTCCTGGCCAGCACAACGTTCCAATATATCCTAATTTATTTCCAAGCTGTCCTTAGCTTGGAATTTCTCACAAGGAATCTGCCTTGTCAGATAGAATGTCCTCAGAGTTAGTGACAGAGGTCAGGCACCATTGCTTACTGTTAACATAGAATTCTCAGGGCAGTCCCACAGAAGAAAGAACTGTTTTACATACCAGAGAGTAATTGAAGAGCTTCCCTCACTTAAGGGCATTAGCAGGGACTGCTAGATTGGAACCTCCTGGTGCTTGCCTCCAGCAAACTCAGAGAATTAGCATAGGAATACCAAAATAGCCCCAGCAGGGAGGGTACCACTGCTCTTCCTCCTGCTTCACACCTGGATACCTGATCCTACTGACCTTGATGTGGCAGGTCACTTACCTACTTGACTTCAGTCTTGTTCTCTGATCCTATTGACCTTGTTGTAACCCTCGCACTCAGACTAGAACTAGAACTTAGATGGACTAGGGCACTTGGGCCAAAGGGGTGGGGGGGGGGAGGGGGTGCAGCACCAGTCTAGAGGAGATGGCTGCTGCTTTAGAACCAGTGTGTTTCAGGTGGCCTCAGATGTACCTCAACTGCTAAGCTGCCAGATTTATCATTTCTCTTTTGCAATGACTGTAAAAGTCTGATGCCATTTTTAAGAAATACATTCAGATCCTGTACTTCCATGTGTCATCTCTGCCATCATTTCTTGGCCTATACCTTGTCAACCTGACTAGGACCCCGTTTCTCCTGCGGGTTGAGGGAGGCCCAGATTGGCCAGCCTGTGGCATCCTCCCACCCTCTACTTCCCTTGATTATATTGTTCCCCCTTCTAAGGAAGACTAAAGAATCCAACTTTGGACTTCCTTCCTCTTGAGCTTCATGTGGTCCATGAGTTATATCATGGGTATTCCATGCTCTTTGCCTAATATCAACTTAACAGTGAGTGCATACCATGTGTGTTCTTTTATGACTAAGTCACCTCACTCAGGATAATAATTTCCTAGATCCATCCATTTGCCTGTGAATTTCATAAAGTCATTGTATCACATTTTCTGTATCCATTCCTCTGTTGAGGGACATCTGGGTTGTTTCCAGCTTCTAGCTAATATAAATATGGCTGCTATGAATATAGTGGGCCATGTGTCCTTATTACATGTTGGAGCATCTTCTGGGTATTTGCTCAGGAATGGTATAGCTGGGTCCTCAGGTACTATGTCCAGTTTTCTGAGGAACTGCCAGACTGAATTCCAGAGTGGTTGTATCAGCTTGCAATCCTACCAGCAATAGAGGAGGGTTCCTCTTTCTCCACATACTCACCAGTATCTGCTGTCACCTGCATTTTTGATCTTAGTCATTCTGACTGGTGGGAGGTGGAATCTCAGGGTCATTTTGATTTATATTTTCCTGATGACGAAGGATGTTGAACATTTCTTTAGGTGCTTCTCAGCCCTTCGAGTTTCCTCAGTTGAGAATTCTCTGTTTAGCTCTGTTCCTCATTTTTGATAGGGTTATTTTTATTGTATACTTCTGTGTTAAAACTTACTTTATTTCTGTATGGTCATATTAAAATGTCTTTGTGTTCATGGAAAGAGCTTATGTTCTTCAGCTTTTCAGCAATGCATTTCATGTCAATTAAATCTGACTGACTAGTGTGTTACCGAGTTGTTTTTACCCTTAGTGATATTTTTGTCTGCTTATTCTAACACAAGAGATGTCAGTGTTCTCTACTACAATTGCATGGGTTTTTTTCAAGCTTTATAATTCTGTTTTTTAACTTATATGTTCTGAAACTGTATTGATAGATTAAGATTAGTTTAGAACATGCATATCATCCTAGAAATTTAACTTTAATCTTAATAAAATGTCTCTTTTATGTGTATGTACTGATTTATTTCCTAAACTATCAAAATATTGATAGTAATAAAACTTGCTTTATTAACGTCTGTATCACATATATTTTGGCTGTTTATATGGTTATCTTATTGCATTTTTAATTGTCCTAAATACTTATTGTGGTGGTTTGAATGATAATGGCCCTCAGAGGTTCATATGTTTGAATAATTTGAATGTTTAGTCTCCAGTTGGTAGAACTGTTTGAGAAGGATTAGGAGGTGTGGCTTCATTAGAGGAGGCATGTCACTGGGGTGTGGGCCTTACATTTTCAAAAGCCCATACCATTCTCAGTGTGCTCTCTGTTTGCTGTTTCTATTTCAAGATGTGAGCTCTCAGCACTACTCCAGTGCCACACCCGCCTGCTTGCTGCCATGCTCTCTGACAAGATGGTCATAGACTCACCCTCTGGAACTATGAGCCCCAAATAAGCTTTTCTATGAGTTTGGTCATGGTGCTTTATCACAATAATAGAAAAATAACTAAGACACTTCTGTTTTGGATGTGCCTCTTACAAGAAATATATATATTTAAAAATCCATTTTGATAATTCAAATAAACAGATTCATTTAAAGACATTTGAAGCTAAATTTTGCCTGCTGTTTATTATTTGTATTACCTATTCTATGATCTTTTTTCTCTTTTTCCTGCTTTATTTTATATTGAATATTTTTATTATTAAATTTTCCTCTCTTTTATAATAGTCTGTAAGTTATACTCTATTTTACTATTCTTATACTGCTGACCCCTACAACATGCATCCTTGACTCATTAATTTCTAACATTAATTGGTACTTTCACTTTTTCTTAAACAATAGGAGTACCATGAATCACTTTAATTTCAACTTACAGGCCACTGTAATTATATATTTTCAGTCTGTACATTTTTAAGTTTCACAAGACATAATTACTTTTGCTTTTTAAAACTGTCAATATTTACTTAACTTTACCTACACACTAAACCTTTAATCATGCTTCCTTTGTTCCTGTATTTTCAATAATCTCTATCTGGAACTATCTCTGCCCTCCCTGAAGAATGCGCTGTTGTGAATTTCCTGGTGACAAATTCTTAACTACTTTTTCATTAAAGGTACTTTAATACCCTCCCTCTTGAAATTTTCTAGATTATTAGGTATTTTATTTCAGCACTTTAAACCATCATTCCATTATCTTCTGTCTTCCATGGTTTCTGTGGATAAACTAGCTGTCAGTCTCATTGTTACCTTTCTTGTAAGCAACGGAAACTTTTCCCCCAGCCAACTGTCTTTGGAGGATTTGATACTGTCTTCCATTCTCAGAAGTTATTTTCATGTGCTTAGCTATACTATACTGCTCAGAATTGATATGGTTTCTTAAATCTGTACAATAACGCCTTTCATCATTGCTGAGACAGCCACAGCCCTCTTCTATTCAGATACTGCTTTTGCTTCAGTCTCTCTCTTCTCTACTCAGATTCCAAGGTTCCATGCATTATAGCATTATTCTCACTTCATGTACTCTGGGTGTTTTCACCCAGGATGCTGATTCCATACTTGGTCATGTCTGGACTGCTTACTAAAATCATCAAACATATTATTTTGCACTGTTAGACCTTTAGGCTCTAGAGTTTCCATTTCTTTGTTTCTAGTCTCTGACAATGTTCTGTCTTATTTTTTCTTTCTGTTCACTTGATTCCATAAATAACTTAAGCATTACATAAGCACCATTGTACTCCAGAAAGCCCTCTCTTCCTATAGCAGTCTAGCTGTGGCTTGAATCAATATGGCTTTTTGTAGAAGGAGAGCTTAAAGGATTGGAGGTACTCTGCTGTTTCACACCCAAGTTCTCCCTAATGAACTAATTTGTATTTTGTCTATGTGGCCACTCCCCATAGGAGTGGAGTTGTATGTTTGCTGCTGCTAGTTTTTTCACCTTTTATTGACAGTTTTATAGGTTTATATATTTTAGTCATTTTAATTTCTGTTACCTACACTTAGCCCTTTACCTCTCCTACTGGTAGTCTTTTCAGTGAATCCCCCTCCACTTTCATGTCTCCTTTTTGTCTGTGGATTTACCTGCCCAAGCATTGGTGGAAGTTACTCAGTGGAGCAAGGGCAATATATCTGTGGATTCACTACTGAAGAAAATAACATCTCTCCCTCAATTAGCACTGATTGCCCATAGTCTCTTTGTGAGGGTTGGGGTTACATGGGTCCTTCCCTTATCCAAGATAAAATATTGATGGGCCCAGTCTTGTTCAAGTCTTGTGAAGATCACCACAGCTTCAGTGAGTTTATGAGTGCAATTCTATGTCATGTCAAAAGATGTCTCTTATGTTGTCTATCTCTTCATCTTCAGCTCTTATATTTCTTCTGTCCCCTCTTCCACAATGTTGTCTGAGCTTTCTGTGTTTATCATAGCTATCGCAGCTGGGGCAGAGAACCCCACTTGTCACTTACTCTAGACACTTTGCTTAGTTGTAGAGTTTCTGTATTAACTACCTCCAGCTACCATAAGCTTCGCTGATGAGTCTTACCTCAGCATTAGTCTATGGGTATAAATATGAGTATTAGAAGGCAGATTAAATGCACTACTGTTTAGCAGTATAATAGCTGTAAGCTCATCTCTAGAGTCTATGATCTCCCAAACCAAAGGCTTTGACCAGACTTACAGAACCAAGCACGAGTTCCTTCCATGAAGCATCCCCTAAATCCTATTGGAAAGCAGTTGGTTATGTCCATAGCAGTCATGCTACTATTGCTCTGGAGATTGCATCTTTCTTGATAGTTCATTATTGTGTCTCACAAGTTACACAGCTAAGTAAAACTGTTAATGGCTTTTCTTCTTAGTAGCCTACATAGAAACTTTTAGGATCTTGTAGCCCAGTTGTTATGGAAGAAGCTTTCAGCTCAGCTCAGCTCCAGCTTGATCTATGACCAGCAACCAAAGTGTAGGATAGTTTTAGCATGGAGGTATAACCACCAAGATCTAGTGGTCAACCAAGAGCAAGAGCAATAGCAATATCCTATACTTGGGGGAGGGGGGAAAGAAGAGGCTCTCTTACTCAATAACCCACAGGAAAATATCCCACACCTGATATAGGGATTTTGTTTAATAATCCAAAGCTTTTGGGAGGAGCATTATCCATTCTTGGAGGGCATATCCATTCAAATTCCTTTTTATTGTATTTTTAATAAGATTATGAAACAGTAGGTTTCTCTATAGCTTCTTCATACTCTGTTTCAGTTGCCCTCCTCTTCCCTGTCCTCCCAGTCCCTTCCCTGTTTTGACTTTTCTAATTCAGTATTTCTCTTCCATCTTCTACCACCTGCAACCCCTTCCTCTAATGGCCCTTCTGTTATTCTGGATTTTATGCTGGGTATATTCTTGTATTTCACTGTTGTAATGACATTTTGGCTTTGTAAGTGATTTGATTTTGTAACTTAAATCAAATGAATTTCACTAAAGGTGTAAAATAAAACCCCAATTTATTACATTCTAAAATAAGCAGGTCTGGTATATAAAGATCATGTCACAAACCTATTCAGGTTTTGATTGCTCTTCCTGGTAAGCATTCTGTCTCTTTCTTTCTTCATTTCACCTTAGCTCATACAGAAACAAATACTTTATTTAAAATGAAGTTAGGAATCATGAGGACTAAGGAGATGACTGACTGGGTAAGAGAAAGAGGACCTTAAGTCAGGTCCCCAGAACCAACATAAAAGCTGGTTTAGTCATGAACATCTGTATAGTACCAGAGAGACACAAAGATTGATGGGGCCTGCTGGCCAGTCAGCCTGGCCACAAAGCAAAGAGCTCAGTGAGATACTCTGCCTTAAAAGAATAGGGCAGAAAGTGACATAGGAGGACATCTGGCATCTGATCTCCACGTGCAAACCCATGAGTGCATGTACCTGTGCAGACATGTGTACACACATATATAGCATTCAAACACAGAAAAGAAAACAAAGAATTGTGAATGGAAAGAGCCTTATAGTCTCGTAATATTTCTTAGTCCAAGGACCAGAGAGATGACTCAGCAGTTAAGAGCACTGGATGCTCTTCTAGAGGACCCAGGTTCAATTCCCAGTATCCATATGGTCACTCACAACTGTCCACAACTCTGGTTCTAGTATCTGAAATTCTATTCTGGCTTCTGTGAGTATTCTGTATGAACATGATGTCCATGTACATACATACATTCATACATATAAGCAAAATGTGTATATATATATATATATACACATATATTTTGTATATATGTAAGATGTATATATGTAAAATGTATAAATGTGTATATATATATATATATACTATATACATGTATATATAGTATTTATAACAGAAAACAAGAGAGAGGGGATACTTATATCCATCTTAAGTCTTAAAGAGGGAAGTGTATCAAAGTACAGATGTCAACGTAATGATCTTTCCTTCGTGATCTCTATTTTGTTTTAAATTGGTGCTCTCTACTCATTGCCTAAAGCACCATAGTTTTAAACAACTGAAATAGGCCTTGAATGACTTCCATTTGTTGGGAGCAACCTTGTCTGAACATTAACTGCTCTGTCTGCTTATTGGCACAAAGTCTTGGCCTCCATGGGAAAGTACTAGTCAGTTGAAAATTAACAGCTGCCTTGGTGGGAAAGTACTGACCCAGTTAAGAACAAATAGCTATAAATCTTGTGGTTGGGTATCTAGCAACCCATTTTGTTATGAGAACACCTGCTATAGATTTTGCGGTTAGGTATCTAGCAATCCATTTTGTTATGAGAGCAAACATCTATGGATCTTGTGGACAGGTGCCTAACTACCAGCACAGTTGGAAACAAATAGCTATGGATCATAAGGACAGATATCTAGCAACCTATTCTGTTCTGTTCTTCCCGCTGAACTCTTTACCCAGGTCTTGAGAGCACCTGTACTCTCCAGGGGCAAAATGACCTTGCTCCATCCCACCCCCATGCCTAGCATCCATTTCCCAGAAACAAAGCGACCCTACTCCCTCCCCTTACTCCCTATCCTGCTTCTATGAGTATATAACTAGGGTGAGAAAAATTAAAATTTGTCAGCTTGATCAGACTTCTTGACTTGCTGTCCATTCTTTGCATCTCTTGTCCCTTCATTCTCTTCCAGGTGGTTCCCCAGTCCCTGTTGTGGTTGGGTATCTAGCAACCCATTTTGTTATGAGAACACCTGCTATAGATTTTGTGGTTGGACCTGTTGGACCACCCCGTGGTCCGGGGCATCCATTGAGCTAAGATGTGTAACTGCTATGCTTTGTTCCTATTGGCATCCAGACTTATCTACTAGAAATACGGAGTTCCTTTCTCTGATAAGAAGTTAGGGTTGTGTTAAAGTTCTATGTTGGAATATAATTATGAAGAATACATTGGGTTTTCATGATACCTATTTCCCTTGTAAGTAGCCACCATCTGCTAACAGGACTACATCTAGTAAAGGAGGACATTGGGCCATTTTCTCATGACTTAGTCTTTTAAATACATTAAGTATATATTTTAATAGCATAACAGTGGGAAAGTCACAAATGATCCTTATGCTACAAACTTTGAAAATTATATGTTGAAGCATAAAATGCCAATCACAGTGCCTGTACATTATAATAAAAAGTGTTAGTATTTTATGCATCTCTTTTTTTAAAAAATAGAAAATTCTTAAAACAATCAGTGATTTTTTTTTAATAGTTCCTATTTTATCAAGAATTTGACATCTTTCCAGGTGTGGTGGAAGAGTTCTCTAATCCCAACACTAACTAAGGAGGCAGAGCAGGCAGATCTCTGTGTGTTTGAGGCCATGCTGATCTACATAGTAAGTTCCAGGACAACCAGGGCTGTGTTGTCTTATCTAAAAACAAAAATAATAAAATAGAACTTCATATCTATATTGTTGCCCCAACACTGGGAGTAACTGGGACCAGTGGGACCAGGGACACAGGAACTCTGCCAGTCCAGTGGCTCAGGTTCCTCCCGGTCCCACAATACCCAGAGGAAGCTCCACTCCCAGGAACTCTAACACACCCAGGATCAGAGGTGAGGAGGACACATCTGTCCCAACACCAGGAGTAACTGGGATCGGCAGGACCCAGGCACAAAGGAACTCTGCCAGCCCAGTGGCTCAGGTTGCTTCTGGTCTGTCTGGGCTGGCCAGTGGCCTGAGCAGACCTTGGGTGCAAACTCTGCAGTCATTCCCAAAACACCCAGAGGAAGATCCACTCCAACGTGCTCTAACAAGCCCAGGGTCACAGGATCCCAGAATCACAGGATCACAGAGACAGCTTGGCGGGGGGCAAGCATAAGAATATAAGCAACACAAAACCAAGGTTACTTGGCATCATCAGAACCCAATACTCCCACCATTGCAAGTCCTGAACACACCATCACACTAGAAAAGCAAGATTCAGATATAAAATCACTTCTCATGATGATGATACAGGACTTTAAGAAAGACATAAATAGCACCCTCAAAGAAATACAGGAGAACACAGGTAAACAGCTAGAAGCCCTTCAAGAGGAAACACAAAAATCCCTTAAAGAACTACAGGAAAACACAATCAAACAGGTGTAGAAAATGAACAAAACCATCCAGAACCTAAAAATGGAAATAGAAACAATAAAGAAATCAGAAAGAGAGACAACCCTGGAGATACAAAACCTAGGAAAGAAATCAGGAGTCATAGATGCAAACATCACCAACAGAATACAAAAGATAAAAGAGAGAATCTCAGGGGTAGAAGACACCATAGAAAACATTGACACAACAGTCAAAGAAAATGCAAAAAGCAAAAAGCTCCTAACCCAAAACATCCAAGAAATCCAGGATGCAATAAGAAGACCAAACTTAAGGATAATAGGTATAGAAGAGAGTGAAGTAATGGGCCAGTAAACATCTTCAACAAAATTATAGAAGAAAACTTCCCTAACCTAAAGAAAGAGATGCCCATGAACATACAAGAAGCTTACAGAACTCCAAATAGACTGGACCAGAAAAGAAATTCCTCTCATCACATAATAACAAAAATACCAAATGCAGTAAACAAAGAAAGAATATTAAAAGCAGGAAGGGAAAAAGGTCAAGTAACATATAAAGGCAAGCCTATCAGAATTACACCAGACTTCTCACCAGAGCCTATGAAAGCTAGAAGATCCTGGGCAGATGTCATACAGACCCTACAAGAACACAAATGCCAGCCCAGGCTACTATACCCAGCAAAACTTTCAATTACCTTAGATGGAGAAAACAGGATATTCCATGACAAAACACAATTTATACAATATCTTTCCACAAATCCAGCCTACAAAAGATAATAGATGGAAAACATCAACATAAGGAGCAAAACTACACCCTAGAAGAAGGAAGAAAATAATCTTTCAACAAATCCACACAAACCTAATTCCACCTCTTACAACAAAACCAACAAGAAGCAACAATTACTTTTTCTTAATATCTTAATATGAAAATTAATATTACCAACATATAATCAATTGAAATCCAAAAATATGAAGAATTAGAAATTTATTGACTGTCATCCAATGGTCTCTCTAATTTGGTAATTGGAGAAATAGGTTCAATATTATACAATCCATATACACTTTGAGCTTGTTTGTTCGTGACAATGTCTTGCTGTGTACAACATAATAGTCTTGAGATCTTGCTTCTCCTATCCCAGCCTCTTTATTAGTAGTATTCTTTATTTTATGTTTTTACACTACACTATGGTTTTCAGAACAGCTTACATATTTTAAAAGTATTTATATACCCAAAAGAAATGTAGACAATTAAATTAGGAGGGGGTTTGTAAGAGAACAACAAAGAGTAAGACTGAATGCTTTGCTTGACGTTTGTAACTCTTGTAACAAGTTACCACAATAAGAGCCAAGATTTTAAGTTCTACTAAATATAAAACAAACATACCAAAAACACTTTATATATTTATGTTCATTTAAGAAAATATAAGTAGTGATGTATTATATACAGTAAATATATTTGGAGCTATTTAAAATTTATATTGAGAAAAATGTATGTATTTTCAGTATCGCTGTACACAAGCATCTACATAAGACTGTTAAATTTTTTTATATCAAACAACTTTTATAATACTCATTTTTATTGTTATAATGTTTTATAAATTTTAAAGAATATGACAAAAAAAGTATTGTAGATCTTGAAGGGGGTTCTCTGGGAGGAGGTGGGGTACAAAACAAGAATGTGATTTCATTCTATTTACTTAAAATATGTTTTTAAATGTAAACAAATTCAGATAAATTGAAGTCATGTAACTTTTCTCATTATAATGCAATAAAACTAAAAAAAAAGAAAAATACCTATATTGTTAGCAGAAAAATTAACATTCATAAACAAAAGAAATATAAATTTTTAATTTTAAAATTAGTTTATTAGCCCATTAAGGAGATAAGAAGATATGATAAAGTGAACACAAAAACAGACACAAGGAAAAATTATGGATGAATGAATGAAGAAATTATGCCACAAGAAAAGCGGTGGTGGTGCATGCCTTTAATCCTAGCACTTGTGAGGCAGAGGCAGGTGGATTTCTAAGTTCGAGGCCAGCCTGGTCTACAGAGTGAGTTCCAGGACAGCC
>NW_022196914.1:53555119-53571598 GCF_008632895.1 Mastomys coucha
AAAAAAAAAAAAAAAGAAAGAAAGAAAGAAAGAAGAAAACAGAAAACAGAAGCCCTTACAGATGTCCTAAAGGCTATCAAGCTTGTTGTAAGTAGAAAAGCTTTTAGTCATATCCCAAAGGCCACTCAAGTTGTGAGTGCAAAGAATAAATACCTTATTTTCTTGGTGACCAGGTACTTCTGAAGCCTGTGTACCAGGGCCTTCTGCCACGTGACACCTTGTCACTGCCTTCACAAACTGTGAGGCCCTCATGGGGTCTTACCCCTCACTCCTCTGCCTGCATTTTTCTCTTCACCTGCAATGGCTCACCTCTGTATAGATTGCTGTTTCTTTCTTTGGAGACCAGCTCCCTTGGCAGCTTCTAGGCTCTGGATGTTATTGTCTCAGGTGGCATCTGCCATCCTACATCCAAGCCCTGAGCTCCTCTCTGGCACTGCAAACTTGCTTGGAGTAGACATCACATCAGTTAGCAACTGCTGTCTTTATTTATTTATTTATTTGTTGTATTGTGTTACAGTGTACACAAAGAAGTTGGATGGCAACTTGCAAGTGTAGGTTTTCTTCTTCCACCACATGGGTTCTAGGAATTTAACTCAGGTTAAGTATGTATGTTTGGTAGCAAGCACCTTTAGCCTATTGAGTTGTCTCATTGGCCCCTTGCAATATTTCTTCAATGTTCTTTTATAAATCTTCCTAGATAGTCAACTTTATTTTCAGAGGAACAAATTTCTTTTACTCTTAGGCCCTCATTTCATCAGCTTAAATGAAATTTAACTAATATTCTAACAACACAAATACAACCAGTATAAGAAAGATTCAGGGACAAGCTCAAATGACCCTACCTAAAACATAGCTTAGGGGCTGGAGAGGTGGCTCAGAGGTTATGGTGCAAAGGACTTGACTTTGGATTCCAAGCACTCACATCAACAGGCTGATAACCACTCTAACTACACTTCCAGAGGATCTGACACCTTCTTCTGACCCCTGCATGCACTGCACTCCTGTCCACAAATCCATGTGCTTTTAAAATAGAAAAACTAGAAATACATCTTTAAAACAAACACAACTTCAAATAATTGGTGTTACTAGAGGGCCGTCTGCTCTGTGGAGTGCTTGGCTTGCTGTGAGCATCAGTCTTTTCTGTAGGGAAAATGGAAAGCTCTAGGAACTTCCATTGGTCTAGTTACAGCGACTTAGAAGGGCTCTTCTTTTTACTGCTAGTTTGCATTCATTGGTGTTGACCCCTCTTCAGTGTCTGTTACATGTGTAACTTTAAGACCTCAGCAACCCACAGTAGCTTCCAGTTGACTTCAGAAAGGTGGAAGGCCATTCATTCAACAAGTGTTTATTAAATCAAATTACGTACTACTACAATTTTAAGCATTGTTTGGTAGCAAGATTTCTGTTCAATGCAAATTCTCTAAACATTCTCGAGATTTCACTTAGAATTAACCAATTTTGGCTGAGCTTCAGATTTGTAGAAGAAATATAAATTAGCTTTGACGTGGTTCCATCTTCTGAAACTTAGGATGTGTCTGGATAAACACATCCTACTAGAGGTGGCTCCATAGTAAAGCAAACTGGGCATTAGCCTAAGCCTTCATCCATACAAGAATGCCTCTAGACACAACAACATCCTAGCTGAGCTTGAAGACAGTTTCCTGCTCCATCTGTACCATAGTATAGGAATAAAATGTGTGATGTAAAGATTTACATATTCTTAGTGTTTTAGAAGAAGCATTTTATCTGTAAAATATCTTAAAATACACAGTAACAAGTTACTTAAAATACTCAGTCTGGACACTGATTTCTTTATTCCTTTTCATGTAGGAAGATATTTGTTAGCATGACTTGCCTGGCCTAACCTGTCACTCTTCCTTTGTTGACTATGTTCCTTGTGCTATGACTTAAATGAGAAAGGCCTGCAATTCTCTGTGGCTAGATGCGTACATCTGTCTAGTTCTAAAACTGGGCTTTGGAAAGCACATGATCTTCCTAGACACCCCATGCCATCCTATCCTATCTGATATCAGCCTTGTTGGTTAACAAAGGAGACATACATATCGTTATCTACCAATCCTTAGATTTATCTATCAGTTGTTTGAGAACTTAGAGAAGGAGAGCCCTGTGTTGTAATTCTTGCCAAGCCCCGATGGAAATAACAGTAGCTGGTAGGACCTGAAGGAAACTCTCTGACAGGAAGAATAGCAATGATACATAATCCAGATGCTTGTGAGTGTGCACCACAAACTGATGTATTAAACTGACCAAGAGAAACCCAGCCAAACAGATATCAGCAATACTCCGCTCATCTGCGGGCTTCTTCTAGACACCCACACAACTGCATCATGCACAAGCTTTAAAAATCAGAATTGTGGTGGCATAATTGTGTGGAACCATAATTCTTCAGAAGCAACACAGAGCAATTTTAAAGGTGTATTATCTGTGATCAACGATGAATAATGTATAAACTGAAAAAAATAGCTATTAGGTTGGAAAGACTAGGCTTAGCAACTTGAATTTGACGATGGGGGTGGAGGTTACATTTGGTATTCTTAAAGGAAATGCCTTAGGTTATTTTATTCTCAGGACTATATGGCCATGTGATAACATAAGCACAGAATTCTGGAATTTACTTCTCTGGGCACTCATCAAGTATTTGGTTTTTAGTGACAATAAATAAATAATACTTGTGTATTACTTAGGGTTTTCAAAATACTTTTATATATAAAATCTGTTTATCTATAAATTCACTCTCCTGGCTAGTTGTCCATCAACCTGATGCAAGCTAAAGCCATCTGAGAGGGAACTTCAATTGGGAAAATGCCTAGGCTAGCAAGCCTATAGGACATTTTCTTTACCAGTGGGAGGGGCCAGCTGTTTGTAGGTGGGAACATTCCTGGTCTGGTGATCCTGGGTGCTATAAGAAAGCAACTGAGCAATCCATGATGAGCAAGCCAGTAAACAGCATTCCTCCATGGCCTCTGCATCAGCTCCTGTCTCCAGTTTCCTGCTCTCTTTGAGTTCTGTCCTGACTTTGGTGATGAACCAAAGTATAATCTAAACAAATTCTTTCTTCACCAAGTTGCTTTGGGTCATGGTGTTTCATCACCGCCATAGAAATCCTAACTCAGATATTCACCATTCAATTTCTTCAACGAAATTTAACACCTACTGTTGCATGTAGCTTTTGCTATACCACCTTAACTCCAGGAACTGTCCATGCTACCAGCCTAGAGAATATTGGATATGCAGATGAAAAACATACACACACACACAGTTGTTCAATTTCAACTTGCCTTTTTGGTACAATTGTTGGGCCCTTCTTATCTTCCTCCTGAAGAAGCATGTCCTTATCAATACTAGACTCAGGTCTAGTCCATGATGGTACAGCAGAAAATGAAGGACCAGCTCTCCTGTTGCTTAACTTTAAGATGGTAAGTGCTGAGAAGGTAAGTGTGGTGCATGGGAGGAGAAAGTAACTATGAGTTAGAGAACTGTGCTATATATGAGGCCAAGGAAGACTTCTCAACTAAAGAGATATCTGAACAGAGCCGCAAAAGAACAGAGGACTTAAACACGAAATACAGAGCAAAAACAACCAAGGTACAGAAATGGGGCCAGACTCACCATAGGTAATAAAGGTCAAAATTGGGAATTAGTTGGAGCAGAACAGAAAATGTAAGATGAGGCAGAGTTATAGACGGGATCCAACACCACAGAGTCTAAAGGAGGCTTGGCTGTTACTGTGTGTGAGAAGTAAGCCCGACCACCAACCCTGGCATCTTCCAATGAGTCAGAGATAAACAGTTACTCACACTAGTATAGCTGGAGGCTCAGTCACCATTATACATCTTACCCCAACACTGAGCATCTGTACTCTTGGCATCTAAAACACTTTTAGGCTTATGTACATAAATATACTTTTAAGTGCACAACTAAAGACTTCTTATTGTAAGTAATTTAACAACTAGACAGACTTTTCTTAATTGCCACCACTTTAATAGCTCAATTAATAACACCTTGCAAACTTAAAAACGGAGCCTGGAAAAATAAATCATAGAAATTTTCCTTTCAAGTTCTAATAAAAACTTTCAATGTGCAAACTCATGGGAACAGAAAGCAGGGTCGTATAGTCCCTTCCTTCCTGGAATGTGGCAGCACACAGGGCTGTGACTACAAACCCACCCTTGCAGTCCACGTGAGTCCACCTGTGACAAAACAAAGGCACTCGCCTTGGAAGGGAACTCATTAAGACAAAGGATGTTCATAAGGGGCTGAAACAAACATTCCAGGAAGTAAACAACTCAAAGGCTTCAGGAAGTCCCTCAAACTGACCAGATTCACTAGGCTTTTCTTCCCCCAAGCATATATAAGCAGTGAGACCTGCTGAGAGAGACTCCCAGAGAAGCTGAGGTGTCTGAAGAGACAGAGACCAGCCAAACTGCCTAAAAAGGCTACTTCTACCTGTTGAGCTACCTACAGGCAGTGCTGGGTGCACTAGGTTTCCAGCGTTCATGAGCTGCCACCCTTTCTGGAATAGACTTTTGGTGATGTGGTTGTTGGAATCATTTCTGCTCCTGTAAGACCCTTTACCCACATTCCTGGACCTAACCTTGATAAAACACATGGGGCCACCACGTTGGATGTCGGTGTCGTTCTTATTTGTCCTGCTGTCAGTTACCTGTCTGGGGTGAGTAGACATTTGTTCATGTCCTCCAGGGAACAGTGTCACACAACAGCCAAAGGCATCAGTGTGGTACATGAGTGGCAATTTTTTTCTTACCTCTGAGATCAAATGGGACAGTGTATAGGTATGAGAAGAGAGGTACAGCACATAAGCACAGAATATAAAAATGGGTGTAGGATTTTACAAGGAAAAATGAGTTTCCCAGGAGGACCGGGCTGCAGGCAGAAGCAATTCACATAAAAGGAACAACGTGCTCTGAAGAGAGAAAGTGTGAAATACAAAATGAGCCTGGTATGCTGTGGGCACCTCCACAAACAGTCTGTATTTGTCTTGAAAGTTGTAGCTCCGGGATAGGAATGTCAGCATTCTACAGATGCTTGCAGATGCTATTCCAAGCTGCAAGCAGACTGGAAAGTCCCTGTCACCCTGGCTTTCCCGAGGCTTTATGGGGGGCTACTTTGTAACAGCCTGGAGCACCTGATTCATCAGACTTCTAAGATGTATGTGTATCTTGCTGTTGAAAACACTTTTGGGGTGCTACGAAGATGGCTTAGTTGGCAAAGTGCTTGCCATACAACCGTGAGGACCAGCATCTGACCTCCCCTAACTAGGAATGGCAATGTGCACCTTAACCCCAGTGCTGGGATGCAGAGACAACAGGACCCCAGGGCTTGCTGACTAGCTATTTGAATGGGAATCAGTGAGCTCCGGGCTCATGGAGGTACCTTGTCTCAAACAATAAGATGGAGAATGCACTGAGGTGGGATGTACTGAGGAACACACTAGACGTTGTCCTCTGACCTCCACACCCATGCCCACAGCTACACTCACACTCACACCCAAAACCACTTCTTAACTGACACAGATATACACACATTTACTTTTAACCATATAAGTAAATAAAGAACATCTTATTGTAAAAAATGTCTAATCTAGAGAGCTGTGGTTGTGGGTCAGGGCTGGAGTATGGCTTAACATGCACAAGACCCTGAGTTCAACCCTTAGCATATGCATATTCTCTCTCTCTCTCTCTCTCTCTCTCTCTCTCTCTCTCTCTCTCTCTCTCTCTCTATCTCTCTCTCTTCTCCCCCCAACATAGACAAAGTCTCTTTTAATCACCACCACCCCATCTCTGCTTCATTACTAAAGATGAACTTCTTCTCAGCTGTTCAATCAAGTACATTAAAAAAAAACCTATAATTAAAACTCTCTAAAAAGCATGAATTATGAAGTTTAATTCATCCAAAAAACATAAGACCATGTGAATAAGGGACCCCTATGAAAGTATTAAGTTTCATAATAGTGGCTTGCTTCTTTTCCCCCTAGCCAAACTTCTGTAGTTATAGTTGAGGCCAGCCTCTAACTCATAATTCTCCTACCTCAGTCTCCTAAGTACTGAATTTGCAGGTGTGAGCACTCTGACTCAGTTGTAGTCTCCATTTAGTACAAATAGGAGATATTTAGTTTACAGTGGTAGTGACCTACACTGAACTTTAAAACTGTGTGAACCACGTATGCATCCATATTTAAAAAGTGTCATTTAGCATTAGAAACCCATGTATAAAGTACTCAAGGGGTTTCTATTCAAAGGCTGGCCATGGGCTATGTACATGACTCAATCACATTTATTGTAAGGAAATACCTGGGTCTTCGGTGAAAAGTCTTGCCCATTGTCTTGTTGTTTTACTGCTGTGAAGAGACACTGTAACCAAGGTAACTCTTATAAAGGACAACATTTAATTGGGGCTGGCTTACATATTCAGAGGTTCAGTCCACTGTCATCATGGTATGGCATGGCATGGCAGAGACAAGCATGGCAGCATCCAGGCACACGTGGTGCTAAGGGAGCCAAGAGGAGACTGGATTTGTTTCACATTGGACATAGCTTGAGCATTTAAAACCTCAAACCCCACCTCCACAGTGACACACTTCCTCTAACGAGGCCACACCTACTCCAACAAGGCCACGCCTCCTAATATTGCCACTCCCTATGGCCAAGCATTCGAACACATTAATCTATGGGGGCCATATCTACTCAAACCACCACATCCATCTCTGGGCACAGTGGAACACATCTGTAATCTCAGGATTCAGGAGGAGTCTGAGTTTGTGGCTGGCCTGAACTACACAGTGGGCATATGGCAATTCTGTCTCAAAAACCAAAGGCAGTGGATATAGTTCAGTGGTGGGGAAGTTTTTAGTATGCACAGGGGGCTGGATTTGATCTCTAGCACTACCAAACAAACAAACATACAAAAACCTTTATCAGTCAGCTTTGCCACTATTACTGAAAACTAAAAGATTAAGAAGGTGCCAGCCGCAGACCCAGGTGTGGTATCCACACCAGAAATCCTGGGTTGCTCTGGGAACCAAAGTCGGAGCAATGCAAATTCAGGATCAACCTAGACAACTTATGAGAAACTATTTCCCAATAAGATAAAAACAGGAGGGGTCGAGGGGAGGGAAGACATTATCTAAATACGGTATTCATATATGAAATTTTAAAAAGCAAGACTGAGATGTAGCTTGCTAGTAGCGCATTTGCCTAACATGCACAAAGGCTTGATCTTTGCAATGGAGGAACCAACAATCAAAACATCACAAAGCACGGGGCCGGTTCACAGCTCAGTAATCTCCAGCCTAAAATGTGGACAAGTCAATGATATGTGGTCTTGGGAGCTGGGGGCTCCCCAGCAGTGGCACTCCCGACACTGGAGAGGACAACTCTTTGCTGTAGGAAGCTGTCTGTGTGCTCAGATGCATTAGTAGCAGCTGGCCCCTGTCTACTAGATGTCTGCAGGACCCCAAGTCCAACTGCAACATCGGCAATATCTTCAGATCTATATTGGCTGAGAACCCCTGCTACAGACCTAAAAATGAGAAAGGGAAAACAAGCAGGTGAAGATGGACACACATAACAATGGAAAATAAGAAAGTCTGAGGAGTGAAATGCAGGCTAAACCGTTTAGCTGTGGGATTCTTCGACATCTGCTCGGAGTATTGGCTCAGAGCAGAAACTGCTCCCAAGGCCTGCTGGGAAATGCCTAGTGGTGGTTACTAAGAGACAGGGAGCTTCATCTAAGTAGAGTGTGTCAGGTTAGGAGATTTTTACATCAATCACAGAGCCAGGATAGACTTGTTGGCTGTTCTACTTCTTTAAGCCTATAATTTGTGAGTGAAGTATTAAAGATAATTTGTCCAAAAACCAGGAGAAATCTGGTGCGATTTCCATGGTGGCCCTCCAGTAATTTTGCTTGCTAAATTTGCAACAAAGAACCCACACACAGTGGCCTTGAAAACACTACTATTAATAATACCCTTAAAAATAAAACCTGGTGCGCTATCGGATGCTGTGCTGGTTAAACTCAGTTGTCAATTTGATTTGATCTGGAGCTATCAAAGAGATATTCCCTTAGGGTAGTCTGTGGGGTATCTCCCGGGAGGAAGACCCTCCCTCCAAGTTAGTAGCAATAGCCCAGATATGAAGAGGTCCAAGTGGAAGCAGAGCCCCTGTTGGCAGTCTTTACTGCTATGACTGTCATCACAACCCCTCCCTCCAGTGACATGAAGACAGGGATTCTCCTTGGTTACTGGGGGAGTTACCTAGGATACACCAGGCCTCCAGCACCAGAATAAGACAGCTAAGGCAGGCAGACTTGTCACTGAAGCGGCTCCTTTGCTCTCTAGCACATTGCTTAGCCATTCTTGAGTTACCCAGCATGTGTCAGGAAAGCCATCCTAACAAACCCCTCTCTGATGTGGAGGACTGGAACCTGGGAGTTTCCTCTCTGAAGAACACAGTTAGTTTCTTGACCACTAAACTTTAGTCACTTTCTTCAATGCTCCCAGCAACTTCCTAGGTATTTTACATTCATAACCATTTTTAAACAGTGATGGCCTTGAGACAATCTCTGCCTTTAAGCTTGTTGCAGGAGCGCCTGAGTCTTGAGGAAACAGGTGAGCAGAGTTGCCAAATGGGAAAGCAAACCTTGGAAGGCCCAGCTGATGGTCCAGCTGATGGTCCAGCTGGTGGTCCAGCTGATGGTCCAGTTGATGGCCCAGCTGATGGCCCAGCTGATGGTCCAGCTGATGGTCCAGCTGGTCCAGCTGATGGTCCCACCAGCAGGCTGAGAGCTCACCATGGGAGAAAAAGAAAGAACACAGAAAGAACCTTCTTGCTTTAAACCTGGCAGACTGCAAAGCAGAGCTCTAAGGAGTCTCTAAAGTTCCAGAGGGAAACAAGAAACAGATTAGTCCTGGCTGGCTGTCGGTACACCAGGAAGTAACCTGGGAGTGGGCCGTACAACTTAAAAGTCTGTACAGCGGGTTCAACGAAGTAACTTGGTTTTGTGAAGGTCGTTGTTGGGATAAGATAAATGGGATTACTGTAAAAGTCTATATCCCCCAAATCAGCTATATGAGACATTAAGCTTCGTATCTCTGAAGTAAAGCTCTGGAAATTAAGTTGAATTTTCCAGAATATCTCTTCTTATAAAAGAAACTTACAAAACCCCAGTTTAAAAAACAATCCACATTTCATCCAGTTTTTTAAAAGCCTAACACAGACACTGGCTGACTTCTGGATAATTGTGGGTGTTTTCTTTATCCTACACTAAACTTGAAGCTGGTGGTCTACGTAACTGCCAGATTCAATACAAGAGATCATCAATGACCTTTTCCTGCACTCTGTACTCATCAGGAGGTCAGAGTAGGAATGTGAATAAGACCTAGAACACTGTGAAATTGTCTTGACCTTGTAAGTGATTTCAGAGAGAGCATCCTTGGAGAAATGCAGTTTGCTCTACCATACGCCATGACACCTGATTTGCACGATACCTGACCAATTCCATTCTGAACATTTAGACTGTGTCCACATTGTGAGAAAGGTTGCTGTGAGCTGAGCAAGTTGACCCCTGCCTGTACTCCCAGCATTTAGGGAAGCTGTGGCACAAGGATCACAAGTTTGGGCTAGCCTGGTCTACACAGCAAGATCTTGTTTTTAAAAAACACAAAAATCCTTATAGATACGACATGTTCGTTTTCTTAGAATAATGAATGCCTTAGGAAGTGGAGTTTAAGGGCGAAAGCAAAATTATTTTTCAGGCTCCTCAGACCTATCTATTTTCCAAATTTTCTCTCTGAATAGCATTTCTATCTGGAGTGGAGGAGGAGCCTCATGCTCTTCCTACTCCCTTGTCAACACTTCCTACCCTGTGAGTCCTGTCTTGAGAGCTGGTTTTAGAAAATCAGCTTCTGACCAAGTCGGCTGCTCCTGAGCTCATTGCCTTCATGGTGAACTACAGTGTTTGAGATTTCCAGGAACCCCGGCGCTGGCAGAGTGCTGCCTTAATAACTCCCAGTGTGTGCTGAGGCTACTTTGTGTTATTACACTCATATTGCCTTGTGTCTTGTCGGGGAGACTTCCTTGTCTCTTTAGCTTCATGTATACCACACCGTGGGCTAGAAACAGCATGGGGTGCTATGAAACAGCAGCTTCACTTCCAAGAGCTTCAGGCATGCATCCTGGCTTCACTGCTTACAGCTGTGTGCAGTCTGAATGCATCGCAGAATTTCAAGAAAATTAAATCAGCAATTGACCATATTGAGAGGGTTAAGATAATCAGGTCCTGAGAGTGGAGTCCTCATAAACAGGGGTCAGAAACCTTGGAGGGGGAGGGCTTTTTGCTCCTTCCATCATGGCATGGACTCATGCAGAAGGGGCAGTCCCTCTCTCACCATTACCACAACTGTGGTCTCTTGCTCATTGGCTTCCCAGAACTGTGGACAATAAGGTCTTGCTGACTATACATTATGCAGTCTCAGGTATTTTGTTATAGCAGGGCAAGCAGACTAAGGCTTTGTGCAAATGAAGGTTATTATTTCACCTTCCTCTCCTGGGCTTGAAGGTTAAACAGGAATGCATTTATTTCACAATAAGAATAAAATGCCCCAGTCTCACACTGCCAGTGGTTTGACTTCTATGATGTGGAGGCAATAAGCATTCCGTGTAAACCATACTTCATGTTTTGAATTTTTATCTCTTCCTGCTTTGGGATCCCTGTCCTAACATACAATTTTTATTTAACATTAAATACCTTCTGTTTTTCTGGTCACCATCTCATATGCCAAATTTTTCTCAGAAATTTTAGCTAATGCGTTTCTTAAACCCTCTTTGGATAGCTTATAGAATAAATTTAGCATCTTTTAAAGATATGTATGTATGTATGTGTGTATGTATGTATGCATGTATGTATGTATGTTGTATGTATGTGTGTATGTGTATACCACATGTGTATGGGTATCCAGGGAGGCCAGAAGAGGGCATCAGCATCTCTGGAACTGAAGTTACAGGCAGGTATGAGCCACCCAACATGGGTTCCAGGAATCTAACATACTTTGGAAGAGAAGCAAAGACTGAGCCATCCTTCTACTAGTAAAATTGACTGATAATTTTCAAAGATAAAAACAAATACGATATAATATGGTATTGCCAAAAAGAGCAAAATACAGTTGAGTGGGTCCCCTAAATGGTGACACCTGCTCCCACGTCCTCTTCTTCAAATGCCCAACACATGGACCCTGAATATGTCCACGTTAACAATGAGGAGAATCGACACCACTTGAGCCCTGTTTCTACCCGTCATAGATCAGCCAGGGACTCACCTACACTGTGCGTTGAAGCACCGTTCTCCAGGAAGGGGCTAGCCTGGTATCTAGACTATACGGATTAGAGGGATTCACTTACTGACAATACCAGGTAGCCAAGGGATTTCAGGACAGTGCCGAACCCCCAAGGCAGACACTGTCATGTATAAGAGAGTGTATTGAACACTCCCTCCTGATAGTTTTTACTGCGAAATGGAAAGGCCATGCAGGAACGAACAGTATAAATAGTCAGAACCTGCTGGTTCTAGATTGGGCAGATACATACTCCATATGGTTGTATTTATTTACCACTGAATGTGTTTTTTCAACGAAAATTTGTGATATATTAACAAGCTTGTTCCATTGTTTCAATAAAAATGTAACACATCTATAGGAGAAGCAGACTCTACTAGGTCACAGTTAAACGAGCCAAGGAGGTCATGAGCCTGAAGGAAGTTTCCCCAGGGGCCCTGCTGGTTCTGTCTGCTGCTCCAGGAGACACTCAAGCTCTTCCTGAGGGTCTGGCAACTGGCCTCTGCTCCCACTCAAAGACTTCCTCACGTGTGGAGATCAAAGCCTGATTTTGAATGTCTTCTTCGATTACTTCCCCACAAATGTGATGGCAAATGCCACATTTTTCAGTGCTAGGCAACCACTAATCTCCTTTCTGTCTCAATGGCTTTGCTATTCTGGATATTTTGTATTAATGGGATCACAAAATATATGACCCTTCATGCCTAGATCTTCTACTTAGCCTGCTATTTCCAAAGTTCATCCATACTGTAGCAGAGCAAAATGCTCGGTTCCATTTTCTGATGAGATAGCATTCTTCTGCATGGGCCACATTTGCTTTATCTGTTACTAGTTGGTGTCCACTCGAGTTGTCACTCTCACTGACGCTTATTATTTATACAAGCATTATCTAAGATAGCATCAATTATTGCCATCTTAGAAGGTGTGTTGTGAGATCTTGTGGTTGTAATTTGGATTTTTCCAATGGTTAACAACGGTGAGCATCTATGTTCTTTGGACTTTGTATATTCTCTTTGCCTATCCATCTATTCGGATCATTTTCCCAGTTGGGAGCTGCCTTATCTTTTTTATGATTGAGTTACAGTGAATCATGAGACCTGTTCTGACATATGGCTTAAGGGACTGTCCTCAGTCATTTAAAAACCTGTTTTTCCCCCTTCCTAGGAGTCTCTGATCTACCAGATCATCCTCAGATCATCCTAGGTTTCTATTAGTCAGTTAGTTTCTGTTACAACTCACAGCCCCAGCTGACAGAAACTGAGCACCTCATCTGGGGACAACAACTTGGATATGGCAATATGAAGTTTGTTCAGTGGCTGTCCTGTGCCCAAAGCCCAGGTTTCCGAGTTGTGGTTCTAAGCAGTTTAATGGCAAAAATCATTCTAAGGAAAACCTAGGAGATTGAAAAATGGAAGCTGGCAGGCTGAGCCAGAATTGTGAACTGGAACAAAAAGGAATAGAAGAATCTAAGAAGTGGTGTCCCTTTCTCGCTAGTTTCTACTAAGATAGGCCACTGATCCTGGGAACTTATTCAAGTAAGACCTCTTTCCTTCAGTGTTCTCTGCCTTGGTCCTCTAGCTGTGAACTCACTCCTCTACCAGTCTAGGTTGGTGTCCAAAGACTCCACTAGTATTTTTTTCCAAAGAGTCAGGTATGTAAATAAAGTAGGGATCCTAAGTCTAGCAGCCAATCAATTTAACCACACGACTGGCTGCCAGACAGATTTCATTTATATCTCATCATTACTATCACTCATCACTATCTCTGAATATGTTATGTTTCACACTCCTAACATCTGATGTTTTTAGGGAGTCTGGGACTCCTAAGAACAAGGGTTAGGAGGAGGTTGTTTTCTGCAGATTCCTGAGTTGCCTCATGTGCATTCCTGTCAGCCAGAAAGACTGGGTGCAACTGCAAGGCCACATATAGGGCCCACTCACTGCCAAGCCTCACCTTTCCCTTCGGAGGGCCCTCTCTCCCAGGACCATGCCCTAAGTGACATGTACCTGCTAGCCCAGCTGGGGGCGGGAGGGCGGGCTGAGGGAGCAGAATTACTGTGATTTTGAGATTTTGAGGCTAGGCTGGGTAACATGAGTTCTAGGGCAGTCTGAGCTAAAGTAGGAGACCCTATGTCAAACAAATAAAAGTATGTGGGGAGCAGATCTGAGGAGAGTTAGGGAAGGAATGAGGAATGAATATGATATACACTATAGAGATATATGAAATTCTCAATGAAATTAATAAAAATATTTTTAAAAATTTAAAGAAAGGGCTGCAGAGATGGTTCAGCAGTTAAGAGCACTGACTGCTCTTCTGAAGGTCCTGAGTTCAAATTCTAGCAACCACATGGTGGCTCACAACCATCCGTAATGAGATCTGATGCCTCTTCTGGAGTGTCTGAAGACAGCTACAGTGTACTCACATATAATAAATAAATAAATCTTTTTAAAAAATTCAAAAGAAAAAGAAAACTAGATTGAAAAACTTAAAAATTTGCCACCTTACACTTAACATTGAAGAAAGTATGAGAATTTTGTGGCTATTATGGGAAATGCCTAGGATGTATATCATGTGACCTTATATGGTGTTTGGTGTTGCTAGCTTTGACCTTATGAAACCCAAGTGTGCCGGGTTGCTTAATGTCTATTTTTAAACACAAGATTGACTCTCTTCATTACACACTAAGAAACTTAATATAGCAAAGGTGCTGGTCAGAGCTAGCAACAACTTTCCAGGCGTTTTATGCTTTAAAAAAAAAAAACCTGAAATATCATTTATTCCGGCTAAAGAGAGTGTTCAGTAGTTGAGAACACATGTTGTTCTTGCAGAGGACATGAGTTTAGTCCCTAGCACGCATATTGGATGGCTTACAAACACTTGTAACTCCAGGGGAATCAGACACCTTCTTCTGGCCCACATACATGTATGCATAACCACAAACAGATAAGTACATACACACATAAACTTTTAAAATTTATAAAAAATAAATCTTAAAATAGTAAAATTATGCTCAAATAAAAAGAAGTTGGAAAGCGAAGAACAGGCATCAGCTTAATATGAATTATATGGAGTACATGTCTTTTTATATTATATATATATCATATTATATGTTATGTATATTTATATATGATTTGAAGACAAACAGGAGTGTTCAAGCACTGACTCTGTCATAGGACATGCTAGCATCCTCGCTTATGTCCTGCAAGCTATCTGAAACTATGTAAGTTACTCAATATTTTCACCTTCCGTTTTCTCTCTCACAAAATAAGGGTGAAAGCAATGCCTATATCATTGAAGTATTGTCTTATTTTTTTTAAAAAAAAATCCATATAATGAGTGACTCAGAATGAGTTATGTGTTCCCTAGCAAGTATTGATTATCCTTCCCTTCCCTGGACCTCTGTCACTGGTCCCAAGCATAAGAGGGTCAGGCAGATGACATCAAAGTGTCCCTCTAGGGCAAGTGCCATCAGCAGCCAGGCAGTCCTGCCAAGTACATGACAAAACAGTGACTGATTTTACTGTGGATGGAGGGAGAAGGGTTGGCAGCAGGGACCCAGAGACTAAAAGAAAACCACTAAGGGTCCAAACCAGACCCCTACCTCAGCTCTCTAGGACCCACCTCACCGTGCAGTGACTTCAGTGACAGACACCTATCTGCCCACTCCATAGACACTTTAGAAACTTTACTTACAAATAAAAATTAGAAATATAGAAGGAACGGCACAGAATGATGAGGGATTTTTAGCATGTGAGTTTTCCTGAAGAAAAGCGCATATAAATAAAGCATGGGAGGTTGGTAGGGAGTGGCCTTTGAGACTGATGTTGGTAGGTAGAGCAGTGAGACTGACCTTCCCACATATGTGGGACTTTCCATATCAGGGTGTAGGGTTTTCTAAACTAACGACATCCAGAGAGAATTCTTCCCTGAGTGAAAAACAAGAGGCTGTACCTATCAGTCTAGGGACAGCTTTGGGACAAGCCACAGAAGGCAGAGATGTTCCCCGTAGATGACATAACTGAATGAATTTTTAGTGCTTGTCACTGTCCCCTCCAAGCTATTGCATTTTTAAAGTCATCAAGCACTGTCAATCTCTGGTCAACAACCAGCAATAGTCTACCTGATTCAAGTTCAATATCCCAATGACATTTGCTTCCTGAAGAAGTTCAACATATTCACATTCTCTTGCTCACCAACTCACTTATACATTCACTTACACAGCCAGCAAATGTGCTCAACTCTGGGCATCCTGAGCAATTATGGATGGCATGAGAACATTTACAGCAGCAGTTAGCAGCACAGGAAGGACTGGGAAGAGAAAGGTGAGGTGTGTTGAATCTGCATTGACTTTTCTCCCAGCTAGTGTCCTAGGAAACCATTCGAAGTCTCACTTGGGGAAGAGTCTTTTTGCTTGCCTTGTGATTAATAAATATTCTTTGTGTAGTGAATCTGATATTGCATTGAAAGTAACTCCTCAATGCTATCATTTCTCTGCCCCTAATATCTGGCACAGGATCTGGCATAGCCTCTGAACTTATTATCAATGAAGAACTTGTTCCATGGATTTCACAAAGCTAGCCCATATCTACATGGTGTCTTGGGTCTACATTGTTCTATGTGGTTTTTCTCATCACAGGTAGCTACAGAGCCCTTCAAGTCTGTAGGGAGGGAAGGGCCCCTGAGATGTGCTCTAAAATAAAATGTACCTGGAGTTTCAAGACACAGTGCAAGACAATGTAAACTACCTAATGACTATATTTTACAAATAGTACCTTGTTTACTGAATTAAGTAAAATACATTATTAAAATTACTGTCATCTGTTTCTTTGTATAAATTTAATGGCCACTTAAAATGTTAAGTTAGTGCTAGGCAGTGGTAGTACATGCCTTTAATCCCAGCATTCAGGAGGCAGAAACAAGCTGATCTATTGAATTTGATGCCAGCCTAGTTTGCAGAGAGTTCCAGGACAGCCAGGGCTACCCAGAGAAACCCCATCTCAAAAAGAAAGGAAGGGAAAAAGGAAGGAAGGAAGGAAGGAAGGAAGGAGGGGAGGGAAGGAGAGAGGGAAAGAGATGAGGGAGAGAGAGAGAGAGAGAGAGAGAGAGAGAGA
>NW_022196914.1:53571608-53573673 GCF_008632895.1 Mastomys coucha
AGAGAGAGAGAGTTAAATTATCTATGTGGTTGCCATTATATTTCTGTTGGCTAACAGTGAACTGACAAAAGATTCTTTTTACGTATGAATCACAGGCAGACTCTTGTATCTGACTCTAAGTTTGCTTGATGTGGAAGAATGATCTGGTTCTAATATCTGAGTAGTGCCATACTTTCCCTAAGCCCACGCTCAGAACAGCCAGGGAACATGTTGCTGCTCTCTCGGTATGTCCTACACTTTAGTAGGTTTGCTGTTTTCAAGGGGAAAAAAATTAATTACAATTCTTGCATTATTCTTCACTGTTCAAGGTCTCACCAAGGACATGTCAATCAGTCAACACTTCAGCAGCAACTAGCCTTCTGGTTCCAAGGGCCTCCGTTTCCTCCTCTCTCCTCCCTCAGCCTCTGGCATGCTAGGCAGCCAGGCACCCCTCCCACCCCCAGCGGTTTCCACTGACCTCAGAAGAGAGCTAGCTCAAATGACACACTTGTCAGAACACCTTGGTAAGCAGACCAGCCAAAACCACCACACTCTTGACGTGTGACTCGGAGTGCCCTGCACCCACAGCATCTACCTTCGTCTCCCAGTAGATTGCTTCCCTGTAATGATGAGTTACATTGGAATGCCATGAGGACATGTTTCACACAGATCCTGCCCTGGTGCTGCGGGGAAGGTGATTTGGAAGTTTTAGGAACTGCTGTGAAACCCTCCATGTTTCCATAGGGCAAATCAACCCTGACAAGGAGGCTGCTGTAAAACAGAAACAGTGCAAGGTTCCTGATTAGTGGGAAAGGCCTCAGACGGAGAACAACAAAAAACAAAAGAAAACTGACACATCTCTCTGCACTTAGGGGACTGTGGGTTTGAAATATTTACAACAGTCCTTGCACCTCGTATGCATTCTAAAAATTTACCCAAATGATAATGTTGAATCGACTGATGTCTAGCCTCTAAGGAAATGCTCCAATCACTACTTCTAAAAAAAATGTTTTGTTTTGATTCCTGAATGGCATGATAGACAGAACATAGCTTTTTGGGTTTACTGGGAATAAAATCTAAGCCCTGTTCACAGCCTGTGAGGCCCTACCTAGTCTACAACCCAGATATATATATATTGTGTGTGTGTGGGGGGGGGTGTTAGTAGGGGGTGTATACCAGGAAGATACCAGAAGTCAGTATTGGGTGTCTTCCTTAATTGCTCTTTCTATATTAAAGCAGAATATTCCACTTGATTCCAGAGCTCAAAGATTTGACTAGTCTAGCCAGCTTGCCCTGAGGATTCCCTGTCTCATTCCCCTGAGTACTGTAATACAGTCAGGCCATATATGTACAGACAGGCATGCTGGAGATCCCAGTTCATCCCTCACTTTCATGGCAAGTGCTATACCCGCTGGGCCTGCTCCCCAGCCCCAGATCTGCAGCCCAGGTTTCTTGAACTCACCCTTGACAACCTCCCCCTGCTCACTCCACTCCAGCAGCCTGAGCTCCTTGTGCTCCTAAGCCAACCACACCTTCCCACCCCAGTGCCTTTACTCCTGCTCTTCCACTTGCCAGAGACACATTTCTTCAGCCTCTGCTCAAATATGGCTCGGCAGAGCATCCTTCAGCATCCTATTCCAAAGGACACCACCCTTCTCCTGCTATCATTATCTCCACAGAACTTACATCCATCTGGGACGTTATATATCACCCGTTTGCTCATCTGCAGACTGGGAAGACAGTTTCAGAAGGAAGCACTCTGCTCTCTACTTACTGCGTTGTCTGTCATCTTTTGGGTCTAGGAAGTCCCTGGCACTCTGGGTGTCCAACAAGTATGTACAGATGGAACAAACTAGTGAGCATTCATCTGGAGTCCAGACATCTGGCGTCTAGTCTAAGTTCTACCAATGCAAAGTGAGTCCATTGGTACTGTTAAGAACTGTGTCTTAGCCTGGCGGTGGTGGTGTACGCCTTTAATCCCAGCACTTGGGAGGCAGAGGCAGGCGGATTTCTGAGTTCGAGGCCAGCCTGGTCTACAGGGTGTGTTCCAGGACAGCCAGGGCTACACAGAGAAACCCTTGTCTCG
>NW_022196914.1:53573683-53605984 GCF_008632895.1 Mastomys coucha
TGTCTTGGCACTACGATTCTGAGTCTATAACATGATTGGCTGCCCATAGATGTTCTGATGGCCTCTCCTGGCTCTAAAACCTGGAGGTTTTATGGATCTGCTTTGGTAGATGATGTTAGGTAAAATTTTAGCAACACAACTTTCTTTTCATATGCATGAAGTACTAAGCCTTCTGGGACATGTCATTTTGATCCCAAATCCCCTTCCAGGGGTGTAGCTTCTCATGCCCTTCTTGTTGGGTTGGAGCCTAGTATTTGCTCCACACTTTTTGAGGTGCTTCATATAGAACCTTCCCTTCAGTCCTTCTGAGAGTGAATAACATAATTGTGGTTTTCTGTCACTTTACACAGAGTATGAGTTCCTTGGGGACAGTAGTAAATTCTTGATTCCTTTGTCTGTAGCAGGTGTCACAATCCCTGGCTCTCCACAAATATCCACTGCATAAGCACAGAAGAGCTCAACTGGAACGGAACCAACCACTTCTCTGCTGAGAGCTGGTACCATCTCTTTCCCCTCACTAATGAACAGCAGGCGGAGGTGGGGTTTTGCTTCTGGTAATGACCTACCTGAGAGCTGTTAAGAAACTAAAATTCACTGGGAGCTCTTGAGAGTCGGGTTTGCCCTCACACATTCTCTGTTTATTTAATCCTTTTGACAGCTAATCACTAGGCACCAACACTGCCCTGGGGTCAGCAGCAGAGCCCACTGGTAGAGCCCACTTGCCTAGCATATGACAGCAAACAGCAGCCAGGGAAAGAATTGGTCCCTTTAATGATGAGGATGAGCTCTCTGAACTCTAGCAGCATTTTTATCACTAGAAGGAATATTTTTGTTGATCATAAAGGTAGGAGATTCCACATATGCATTCACTGAAAACAACCTGAGTGCAGAGTTCTACTTGATCATTATCTTTTCACTCAGAAATAAACACCATCAACCTTGTTAAAAATCCCTTAAGCTTTTTTTCTAGTCTATTTTATCTTATGTCTGACATCTGTTCTCGTTTGCTTTCTATTGCTGTGATAAACACCATGACCAAAATCAGCCTGGGGAGAAAAGCTTACTAATCACCCTCCATTGAGGGAGGGCAGAGCAAGACTCAAGCAGGAACCTGGAGGTAGGAACTAAGAGAGACCAGAGAGTGCTGCCAAGTGGATAGCTTGCTCTCCATGGCTCGCTTGACCTGCTTTCATATAGTCATACCACCTTGCCATTCCTCAGGAATCATCAATCAAGCAAATCTGCTATAGACCAGTCTGAGGGAGATGTTTTCTGAACTGAGTTTCCCTCTTCCTAAATGATCTTACCTTGTGTCAAGTTAACAAAGTTTTAATCAGTACATCATTTTATATTATTTTATGATCATATTGCAGTGTAGTAAGATCATATCAAATAAACGTACATCCACTTCTGTTACTACTTCTACTTTTAAACTTGTATATGCTTCTCAATTTCAAAAGTTAATTTATAATGCTTGGGAGATGGCTCTGTTGATAAAGTGCCAGCTGCTTAAGTAAGAGTGCCCCACTTTAGATCCCTAGCCTCCACGTAAAAGCTGGTCACAGCAATGCCATCTGTAACTCTAGCAGAGGCAAGTGGATCTCTGGAGCTCATTGGCCAGGCAGCATAGCTAAACAAGTGGGCTCCAGGTTCAGTGAGAGGCCCCGTCTCAAAACGTAAGGTAGAGAGTGAGCCAGAAAAGCAACATTGACCTCTGGCTTCTATACACACACACACACACACACACACACACACACACACACACACACACACACACTGAGCTTGTAAGGATCGTTTCTGGCCTTTCAGAAAACCTACCTAAGCTCTGTGTTCTTTCTCTAGAAACTTCTCAAAGTAAAAGCGGGGTGGATTGCTCCCCTAGTGCAGTAGCTCTCAACCTTCCTTAACTCTGTGACCCTTTAATACTGTTCCTCACATTGTGGTGACCCACCAACCATAAAATTTTCATTGCTACTTCCTAACTGTAATTTTGCCACTGTTACGAATCATAATATGAATATTTGTGTTTTCTGACAGTCTTAGGTGCCCTGTGAAAGGGTCGTTTGACCCACAAGTTGAGAAATGCTGCCCCAGAGTAAGGAAGGACCCTCACTTAAGACAAGGAATGGTGGAAGCCTCTGACCTTGCTGCATACACACACTGGCTCACACCACATCTTACAGGCCCTTGGTTTTTATCCTTTTTGAATGGTATGAGGCTCCATTTTGAATGGAGTTTTTCCCTCCAGAACAGGACAATGGTCTTGTCATCCTGCTGGAGGGTTTAACATGAGGTAACGCAGGCAAATGCTTGGTACTGTGCCTGGCACAACAAGGCTGTTTTCTGAGTGTACAACTTCTGTGTCAGAGTCCAAGGAAAGCTGACCCGTGACTCTTACCTTCTATGCATTAGAACCTATTCCATATCCTCACTCCCATTTGCAGAGGAATGTGGAACTTCAACCGTGTTTCTAATCTCACACACAATGAAGTGGGTCGATTCCTGACCACAGTGGGCTGTGGGAGCTGTATGTAATTACAGCTACCAGAGCCTTCCTAACCCCCTATCATGGTCCATTGCTGTCTTTGTGCTGCCTCTCCATAGACTCTCTTCTGACATTCAACTTCGCTATCTGCCTATAGTCTGTGCTCTCAAGTCCTACTGAGTCACTTACCGTCTAGCTCAAACATGGATGGCTTTCCATGCTATCCAGTCTGGAGCCACACTACTCCCTGATTCTAGATGTTCTACCCTCATTCTGACCTTACACAGTACAGTGTTTATATTCTCCACTCAAAGTCTTTAGCATAACGTCTTCCTTAGCATAGTCAGATACTCATAATTTCTATCTTTCCCGTCAAAGTTCTTGAGGGTAGATCTTGATTCCTTCTTGGTAGTTGCTTGTTAAGAATGTAAATAATAGCCACACACTGGTGGCGCACACCTTTAATCCCAGCCCTTGGGAGGCAGAGGCAGGCGGATTTCTGAGTTCGAGGCCAGCCTGGTCTACAGAGTGAGTTCCAGGACAGCCAGGGCTACACAGAGAAACCCTGTCTCAAACAACAACAACAAAATTGAAAATAATGCTTCGAGATTTCCAACTGATGGTTTTCTGTACTTGGTGGTACCCTATGTGTGCACATGGGACTACATGTATATGCATATGGAGACCTATTCCTCAGGTACAATTTACCTTAAAAAAGAAAGAGCCATCACCACCAGCCTGGAACTTACTAAACAGGTGAGGCTGACAAGACAGTGAGCCACAGGGATTCTGTCTGTTTCCATCTCCCTAACAGAGATGACAAGCACAAGCCACCATGCTGGGCTTTTCATCAGTACTTCATAGAAACTGGAGATTAAGCTCAGGTCCTTGTGCTCCCAAGGCAAGCACCTTACCAGCGGAGCCTTCAATGCCACTCTTGGGCTACTCCAATTTGAGCAATTCTGGCCTTGGTTGGGCATTCTGAAATGATAAACCTTCACTTGCCACCCCCAAAACCTTCTGATAGGAATACCCAGGAAGAGATACCATTGATTGATACATGCTTAGGATGAAACAAAACATCCATACTACTATTCTCATTTTAGGGCTGGATGAAAAGGGACAAAGTGGAGAATCCTAACACACACGCGCGCACACACACACACACACACACACACACACACACACACACGTTTATAGTATCACTTAATCTCACTCGCCTTATTGATCGATATTTAGGACCAGAACGACTTTTAGGACATAAGTTGCTGAAACATCACCCAGGAGAGCCCAGCTGGCCTCGAAATCACAGTCTGCCTGCTTCTATCTTTCTTTTATTGGAATCGCAAGGGCAGGCCATCCACACCTGGCCCTCATGATTTTTTCCGCTAAGGAATGTATGGGATGTTTGCACCAAAATAGTTTTGATACAGCAAACCAGCTCTAGAACTCTAGGAGGCTGCCATACCTTTGAAGGTAATGGACAGAGCTTTCTCTGACTCCGGACCCTTCCCCAAGCTCAGGCAGGCAAGATTGATCCAGGGCGGGAAGCCAGAAGCAAGTATCCCAGCACTGTTTTGCGGTTAGGCAGAACCCCAAGTAAGTCTCCAAGAATAAACGAGCAAGTCACAAGGAGCTGGGAGACGGGGGCGGGGGAGGGGGTGGGAGCCGACTGTGAACTTTGCTGCAGGCGGACCTGTCACTCCTGCTGACAGCAAGAACCTTCCAACCTTCAAGTTTTTAAAGAAGGCGGCGCGCCCCAGACAGAGTGCTTGGCTCCGGGGAAATGAACTCCTGGGGTTGGAATGTGAAAGGAAAAGGCTGGGGGTGGGGGTTGGGGGCGGCCAGCGGCCCGGCGGGACACCTGTGGCGTGGACAGCTTTGCTAGGCCGGAGCGGTACCGGTTCAGGCTACCTGGCGTCGGGCTCCTCCTCCGACTCGGCCGCCGTCTCCTCCCCCTCGCCCTCCGACTCCTCCTCCGTCTCCAGCTCCTGGGCCACCTCTTCCTCTGCACCCCATCCAAGGAAACCCTGGGCTGCGAGTCCGCTGTCGCCGCTCGCCATCGCGCCTGTCCTGGCCGGAGTCGGAGCTGCCCACGCCTCGCCCGGTGTTCTCCGTCTGACTGCACTTTGCCAGGGCCCGCGCGGCTGCTTAGGTTCCCGGCGCGCGGGGCGGGGGCGCCCCAAGCCTTTAAATAGAAGGCGTCAAGAAAGTTTCGCCACGGAGCTTCTGCGGCCCGGGATCAGCTTCCCCTGGTTCCCGTCGCCTGCCAATTTCCCCGCCCATTTTGGCAGATCTTCGGCGGCCTTTGTGGCCTGGGCAGAGAGCAGTGTTGAGCTTCAAAACGACCCACCAGCCCAGCCTTCTATCTAGTGACCTGCTGGCCCTTACACCTCTAGCTGAGCTGCGGGATGCTTCTTGCCAAATGAGGCAGCACTCGGCCAGGGTCTTGTTTCCCTTCTTCCAAAGAATTATCTTATGGTGCAGATAGCTTAAAGCCCCACTGCTAGTACAGTGACAGTGGAAACAAACTAGCAGCGCCCGAGGGGGACTAAGATCTCATTGGATCAAGTAAATCCAGTGCTTAACCTCTCAACCACTGCTCTAGGACTAAAGCCCAAGATCCTCCTAGAGATCAAATCCTGACTAATCCACTTTTAGAAATCAGGTATTTACACTGTATCAAATGAATTCTTTCTGCCTGAAAGGCCCACCTGTTCACTTTACTTGAGATCACCACCTTTCTCTGAAATGTCCAGGTTTGAACTCACTGCTCCTCTCCAGGAACTCAAAGCAGTCTTTTCAATATGTTGATACTCGGTAGACTGTTTCTCTTTATCACAGTACCTAGTTCTTATAAGCTAATGAATGTTTCTGAAAAGGCTGAGACCTGTTTAGTACAACAGTTAGGAAGACGGTTCAGCTAGATCTCCAAACCTTTATTTTAATCATCGCAGATTCTACTTACAGTTGTTAAACGAGATGGGAAATAAGGGTATTATTCTCCAGTTACATCAGCTTGTATGCTGTACATTGGGTCCGAGGACCCACCGATTTTGCTAAGACCCTATTTCAGACTAACTCAAAATTTAGACTTACAGAGTCCACACGTTTAATATTTTAAGAGCACATACAAACAAAAAATGTAGCATTCACTTGAAATTGAAAAGAATTTAAGTCTCCAGCTGGGGAGATAGCTCAAGGGGTGGAGCACGTTTCTAGCAGACACCAGCTGTGTTCAATCCCCAACACTGAAAATAAGTTTAAAAAATAAAACCTGTTTCATATATGAACAGCCCGCTTAGCTGATACAGCTGGACTGCGTGAGTATATGATCTTAAGTGCTGGCTCATTAATTCCAGGATGCAGATTTCTTAGCCTTTTGGTCTATTTGTTACAACAAATCAGCTGACTGGAGAGTAGGGCCACTGAAAACAGAATATGATGGCAATGCCAGAGCCCACACTAGGACAAAGTCTGAGGCGTTATTAAATGCCATACTGCTCCAGAGAACATCCGTCCCCAAGGGACGGTGACTGACAAACATTACCTGGGGTCACACTGAACTGTCATACTCAATACATTCTGAGAAAGCGCTGCACAATGTGAAGTAAATCTTAGGAAAATTGCCAAGAAAAAAAATCATATATAAAATTTTTTTACTGCATCAAACGTACTACAGATCAGTAGTCTAAAAAACTGGCCCATATAAAAAGCTCTATTCCTAATTATGCCACATAAATAATGTGGTTCACAGGCTAGCCACAGATGAACTTCATCCCAAGGACTCTGTATATTAAACAATCAAGCACAATTAGGTTCAGATCAGTTAAGATAATTACAGCCTCAATCTCATTACAAAAACAACTTTCACAGAAAAATAACACCTCAACAATTTCCAGATATAAACTTTATTCCATTTGACAGCATACAAAAATTTAAACTTAAAAAGAAAAAAGAAAATATGCACCCTTTGTAAGTCAAACAAAGTAAAAGTTTTAGTTTTTTAATTGGTCTGCAAAAAATAGTTTAGTGGTACAAACTGTACCACTGTAGGCCTACAAGAAGTTTGCAATTTTTGAAAAAGTTAAAACTGCCTTCAAGATTATTTTTATATTTAAATGTACAATACAGGTACTGACCAATTTACAAGTATTTACATAAACTAAAAACAATCTTATTAAACAGCATAGCTTGTATCTGAACTACTACTTTCATGTGGAAAAGAAATACTAAAAAAGATTTTTTGTATAAACATTAAACTTTTATTTATAACTTTATTGTCTTATCTAAAACACTTTGTAGTGGCTTACTGCCTAAAAATTCCAGTTTGGATTATAATCCACAGAAATCTGATTCTACAAATAGGGTATAATCTTAACTCTGATGTTTCAGTTTTCTGCTGTTTCCTATCGTGAGGAAAATAAAACAAGGAAAACGGAGGTGAAGCAACACTGCACAGTTCACTGTGCTATCAGAAAGCATAAGAAACTCCATTTTTTCCAAAATATTTAGTCAGAGACTTTCAAATTGTCCATAAACAAGTCACTAACTGTTGTTAGTGTTCCTGTTACAACAGTGCAAAATGTATTGTTTCAACACAAAATCTAAAGCAACCTCCAGAGTCTCTCAAAGTACGGTGTGAAGTGCTAATCAACACACTAATATCGACACACCTCAGTCTGTCTGTCCCAGGGAGTCAAGTGAAGACTTAAGGCAATTGTCCAGTATTTCAAGACTCCACAGTGACTTCACTGAGTCAAAGGTTTCATTTGCTTCAAGTAACTGAGTAACTGACTTGAATCTTTACTTGACGAGAACTGAGCTAGAGTACTGTCTACTGTCAGTTACACTAAGTACTTAGATCCTTTGCAAAATTCCATAGTTCTTCAGTATAAGCATGTGGTACAAGTAATTGAGAATAATATATCAAAACCTTATTAGTTCAGGTAATTTCTCAAAATATATTTTATGCTGAAAAGTCATGCCATAATACTACTAATCATCGATGTAAACATTTTCAAAAATACATTTTTAAATCAAAGAGTTTATTAGGAAATGTCATAATAAAATATGCAATCTTTATATAAGTATGTCCTTTTAAAAATAAAACATGGAAACAAGAACATTAAAAATAAGCCATGATGGAGGTAAACAAAATGGATTGTGATATATCTGTTGTTCTTTATTTCTTGGAAGAATTTAAGAACTAGAGACCAGTTATCTTTTCAGGGTAGCAGCTCTCAAAGGTAGAACACTGTTCAGATCTCTCTTATTTTTCAATCTTTGCCATGACTAGGAAAGGGAAAAAAAAAAATCAATCTTAGAACACAAACTAAACACAGAGCCAAAGACTGAATTCAAAGAATTAAAAGAATATTAGTGGTGATTCTATCTAAGTAGAAATTTAGATTATGTTTCTTATTTTTATTTCCCAAGGTAATTATTTCCCAAAAAAGAAACAATTATTTAATATTCTTTAATATTCTATTTTTTTTAAATGGGCACACAGGTACACAAAAAGATATGTGACAATAACATTACTTAAAGATTAAATTATTTCATCTAAAATAGCAAAGTACTCAATTTGAATTTAAGAGGGGAAAATAAGTTTGTTTTCTAGCTTTTATGATTGAAAACAGTATTTTTATGAAGGTAAGAGTAGATGTAAAACTTTGTATTTGCCCTGAAAAATAGTGAAAGAGTTCCTAAGAAAAGACTGCAACTCTCATTCATATGCCAAAACTCCAGGTCACTATTTTATGAACACATTAGTTGCTCAAGTAACTAAAAGTGTTGGGTTTACAGCTAAATAATCTAAAAGAAGCTCACTACCAAGAACAAGTGAGCAATAAGAAAAACAACACTCCGCTTTGCTTGATGTAAGGCAAGGCCTAATTTGAAGAGAACTTGCAACACACTACTTGCCTTTTAATTACATCAAAGTATCCAAACAATGAAAACAGTATCTCTACCATCCCCATTTTCTGATTTTTTTTTCTCTTATGAAGCCTCTACTCCTAGTTCTTACAGATGTCTTTCTGTCAACGCATTTTCACACTGCCATTCACTGGAAACAGGTACCTCATTGGGCAAAACTGCCAATGAATATTATGGACACAAACATATGCATACATCTTTTAAACTTGCAAAACATGCTTAAGATAAAATGCCATGGTGGGAGTAGCAGAAAAGGAAAAGGGCATATCAAATCCTTTCTCTATAATAAATGCCCTGAAATTTTAAAAGTATCCACTGAGTCCACTGATCGTCCATTATTCAATCATTTGTGAATTTAATAAGCTCCCCATTAATTAAAAATGTTGTTTCCACAAAAGTGAAACTCATAAAGAAAAAATAAGAGATTTCTCTGGAGGAAATTTTATCTAAATTCAAGTCACAAGTTTTTTCTGTCACATTAGTGATTTTTTTTTCATAACTTTATTCTTTTCATTTTAAAGCACACTAGTCCACTAACATGTTTAGAATCAACATGGTACACTGCTTACCTTTAAAAATTGATCCTTGATCATATCAAATTTCTGCTTCTCATGCACCGCTCTGGCGGTATTAGTTCCATCAAAAGGTTCTGCGTCATGAAATGCATATGTGGAAAAATTAGCACAATAGGGTTCATTTTTTTCTAAAATGAACTGGGGATCAAATCTAGGACCTCATATATGCTAGGTAAGAGTTCAAACATGAATAATAAACAACAGTCCAAGAACATATTTAGATTAGGTCCAATGATCTGAAATTCCCAGTATGCCATAGCCTTTGATTTGTAAAAACAGCAAGTTTATACGGCTTAGTGTAGTATTTTTACTAGATGTGTATGTACACACACATACAAATCTGATCTACCTGTGAGCTGTCTGATAAGATAGATGTAATTCATGTCAGAAGAATGACTAGAATAAGCAGAAGAACAACTGAATGGAGAAGGGCCATCTGTGGGAGAATCCAAAGTTGTCAAAAGACTCAAGTACTCCATCTAAGAGAGGGGCAACAGAGCCAGATGTTACAGGAGTAAGCTTAAACTCAGTTTTAATTTAAAAGCTGATCTTGTTCAGGAGGGAAAAAGTCAGGAACCTTTGAGTAGAGCAGTGGTTCTCAACCTTCCTAATGCTACAACTTTAATTCAGTTCCTCATATTGTGGTGACCTCCAACCATCAAATTATTTTCATGACTTTTATGTAGATTTCATTATAATGCAAATTTCTTTACATTACTGTTGAATCATGATGTAAGTATCTGTGTTTTCTGATGGTCTTAAGCAATACCCAAAGGGGTCACAAGTGCCAAGTGGAGAACCACTGGAGTAGAAGTTCAATGCTACAGAGAATGAAAGACAGCGCAGATGTCATGGTGAGAATGGATGTTTACAGAGAAACTTGGTGAGGAAAACTTCCATGAGGCATCTGGCAATGAAGAGGAAAAAATGCAAGCAGATAGATAGGAGAAAACAAAGTTCTTATGTGTGTGCCCAATATATGCTGTCTTCTGTGTCTACACTCCTAACCCATGCACCTTCACCCACATACACAACAGAAGAGGCCATATACAGGTAGGTAGACAGGACATACAGATCAAGTAAAGTTTTTTTTTAAAAAACTAAAAGGCTTATGCAAGTTTTAAGGCTCAAAGGGAGGAAAGAAAGCCAAAAATCAATTAAGTTGCTTAAAAGAAAAGTAGCTAAGAGGAAAACCTGAAGAAAGCAAAGAGATATGATGGAAAAGTTCACTTTATTCATAAAATCTAAGCAGGCCCACAATTCTGAAAATTCCTTTGTTTTGTGTTTTTACAGATGTGTGTGTGTGTGTGTGTGTGTGTGTGTGTGTGTAGATTCAGGCAAGGAAGACATGTGACAGTCAGAAGACAACTTGAAGAAATCAGTTCTCTCCTTCAGCCATGAGGACAGACCTTAGGTTGGCAGTCTTGCAGCAAGGCTATGTTTAAAGACTTCACCACATTGTCATACTGGGGACCTTTTCTTGTTGTGTTTTGGATTCTAGTAGAAAAAGGCTATATGCCAAACTATATTGGACCACATCAGATATAGACAGCACTTTATAAAAATGTTTACTTTTCAAAAGAATACAGGTAACTAAAATAATACACACTCACTATGCAACATTAGCAAACTAAACACCAGAGATTTAAATCCATGGTCAAGCACCCTTTTAAAATGTTGCAAAAAACAAAGATTAAAACATTCTTGGTACTGCACACCTTTAATTCCAAAACTCAGGAGGCAGAAATAGGCAGATCTCTGAGTTCAAGGCCAGCTTGGTCTACAAAGAAAGTTCTGGGACAGCCAGAGCTATATAGAGAAACCCTGGATGATGAGGATAATTGTTGTTATTATTATTATATCCTCAACCTAATGTTTACTATAAATGTTGACATTTTTATTCTTTTTCACCTCAAGATTGAAAAGAATCTTCAACTTTTATTTATGAAAGCAATTTTATTGCTTTTGTCAGGAGCACAAGTAGTGTTGGAGATCCAAGACAGGGCCTAGCATGTTGGAGGGATTCTGGGGATTAGCTTCTCACTGAGTCAAAAAAATTGTATTAAAAGAACATATTTAACTACACGTAAACTCACTTTAGAAAATAGAATTGTCTTCAGATCATCTTTAAAGTTATATCAACTTTGTAATATGTATCCCAAATCATATAGTTTCAGTTGATTTAGTATGAAGAAGAATGAATTACTCAAATCTTACTAACTAAAATGTTCAAATTCACATGTAGCATTTCTCACTAAGGGACTTTACTTTTCAAATTAAAAAAATATAAAGCTAGATATATAAATAACCTCATAACATAAATACATTGCTTTAACAGAAATAAAAGTTGAAGTTAGTAGTTCCATGATGGTAAATAGTAACTAGACAGTGGTCAGGGGAAGCCTACCTTCAACACAGATGTATTTATTTCTCCATTCCATATCATCAGGCCTTGGAATGGCTTTGGCTTCACGAACTGAAATCATCTGAGTGTTCCAGCTGAGGGGAGAGGACAAAGGAGAACTGGCTGCTTTCGGAATGTCTCTTTTGTTCATCAGTTGGAAGTTGGCCTGACTGCCTGACAGAACACTAACCTTGCCTCCTCCACCCCTCGGCACCCATTCTCCATTTATGTTACTATGTGCGCTTCTGCATGCCTCTTTTACTGTTCAACTAGTTCCTTAGTACATTCTAGATACTGTATATACTTTTAGTAACAAAGAAAATAGTACAAAAATGATTCTTTAATGTTTTTTAAAGTTTAAGTAAGTAAAACACATAAACACTGCCTACTACTAATACTGCAATAAAAATGTTTCATTAGGTATGAGGTAATCTTATGGAATTTTCTTTTTCTAATAACATTACTTAATTTTCATCAGGATTTGGGGTGAAAATTTGAAAATAAGCAGCTAGCAAAAGCAAGGAAGAAAATAATGATTTTGTGTTTTTATATAAGAAGCAGCATTAGTTAATTAAGATAGGATGTCATGTAGCCCAAGCTAACCTTGAAGTTTTTACCCAAGAGGACCTTGAACTTCTGGTCCTCCTGCCTCAACTTCCCAAGTGCCAGTTTATGCAGTGCTGGAAATAGAACCTCATAAACAGGGCTTCATAAACCCTAGTCAAGCAGCTTACTGAGCTATAGCCCACATCACTAATAGGAAAATATTTTGAGTAAAACAATTTTGTCTACACTGATCCTCCACCCTCTACCTCCTAAGTGCTGTTTTATGCAGGGTTAGAAAGAGTACCTATACTTCATAACCCTAGGCAAGCAGTTTACCACTAAGCTATACCCCACAGCCAACAGAAAATATTCTGAAAGTTTCATCTACATATTTGAAGATAAACCATATCCATTCTACAGTATCTACTAATTTTATGTGTTTAAAGATTATAGACATTTATTTATATTTCTAAGTTACTACAATAAAAGCATTTTTCATTTTTCCAAGGAACAGTCCAACATATATGAGCATTCAGCTGGTTTATAGAAAAATAAATAAAAATAAATTTGAGAATGAGGTGAAATCTGTTTTTTTTTTTTTTTTTGGCTTTTGAGACAGGGTTTCCCTGTTTAGCCCTGGCTGTCCTGGAACTCACTCTGTAGACCTGGCCGGCCTGGAACTCAGAAATCCACCTGCCTCTGCCTCCCAAGTGCTGGGATTAAAGGCGTGCGCCACCACTGCCCGGCCCCAGGTGAAACCTTTTGTCAATTGAATTTGCCTTTGTCTATCTATCTACAAGGTGAGAAAGACCATGGCTTGGGACCCACCAACACTCAACCAATTCCTGCTCCATGTATCAGGAAATCTCTAAGAACATAATCATAGGTCATGTATGGAAGGTTTCTAGAAGAAAAATTTTCATTTTTAAATATGTAAAGAATAATTTGCTGTTTGTGAGTTTGCCCACTAGGAAGTATCCTCTAAGCATTTTTTTTTTATTATTATTATGGCTTTGATCAAGAGCTGTGCAGAACATAGGGTGGTGGAATGTACCTATAACCCAAGAACTCAGAAGGCAGAGGCAGGAAGACTGCAAATTCAAAGCCAGTCTGGGATATTGAGAGACCTCATCTCCGAAGATCAAGGACCAATGATCTTTAGTAGTATTTGCCTGGCATGAGCAATACCTTGGGTTTGAACCCAGGCCAGGAGTGAGTATAGAGAAGGCAACTAGTGTAGAGATTTAAGGTTTTAAGTGTACACATCTATAAAACAAAATATATACATCTTGTGAATTGTCTAGCGAAGACAATCTAACAGTGATTGTTGCCTACAGTTCCAAACAAAAAAAGGATGTTGTTCCATTACTACAAATGTTTCCAAGATTTTCTTTAAAAATAACAATGCAATGAGAAAAACCACTACATACTGAACAAAACAGTTACAATGGTACATTTGCATAACTTAATATTATACTATTCAAGATCTTTTTTTTTTTTTTTTTTTTTTTTTTTTTGGACAGGGTCTTACAAAACCTGGCCTAGTCTCAATCTTGCTATGTAGTCAGGACATCCTTGAAATTCTCATCCTCCAGCCTCCACCTTGTGTGTATTGGGAATGCATACCTGATGGGGGATACATACCCCACCATACCTGATGTTAGAAGCTGCAGCGGAGACTGTCCTCAAACTTATCATCCTCCTGCCTCATCCTTTTTAGCATATTAGCTTGCAGTACCACAACCAACAGTAACTTTTACTAACTCATCTTTATCAGCTTTTTATTTTGTTTTAAGAGAGTAGCTATATCACTGGGACTGGCCCTTAACTCCTCAACTTCAGTTCTTGTTTTAGACTCCACCAATATGTCACTACAAACATGTGCTATCATACCTGGCTTTAAAAACAAACAAACAAACAAACAAGCAAACAAACAAAAAACAGTAACTTTTAAATGGTTGTATATATTCAAACATCCTTTCCAGACAGTTTTTCTTTTCTTTTTTTTTTTTTGTCTTTCAAGTAAAGAGGGTGCTTTAACGGAATAAAATTCAGAAGAAATCCTTATGAACATTTTAGCAATTGCCAGAATTCTGTTAAATGGTACCTAAATCATTACTTTGACCATATTCTTGGCTGAGCTTCCTACAGTCAACTATATGAAATTATTTGGTATAAAAATACACTGGGCAAAAGTAGGTATGAAGAAGTTTTAAAATCTTTTCCCAACCATTAGCAACACAGCTAGTATCATTTGACCCAGTACGTTATTTTCTCTTAATGTAAACTAACACAAAAGCCTTCCCATCTAGCTTCTGGTGCCAGTCCAACAAAGCACCTACACACAGAACAAATATATTTTTCTTCTGGGAATCTTTTCTCTTAACACTCTCAAATGTCTAACTTATATAACAATAGGTACTGTTAATAAAGAATGTGGGTTTGGGGTTAGTAAGATGGCTCGGCTTGTAAAGGCACCTGCCACCAAGCCTGAGGACCTGAGTTTTATCCTTGGGTCCTACATGGTAGAAAAAGAGAACCAACTACCGCAAGCTGTCCTCTCACCTACACATTTGGGGGTGAGGTTAGGGAAATGGCTCATGGAGGAGAGTGCCTGTCACCCAAGTATGAGCACCTGAGTGCAGATGCCCAGCAAGTGTGTAAAAAGTCAGGCCTGGGTCAGCATCGATAACTCAGTGGATAAAGACACTGCCACCACACTTGACAACCCAAATTCTATCCCCAAGGCTCATATGTTGGAGCAAGAGAACTTACTCTATAGTTGGTCCTCTGACCTCTACATGTGCCAGGGCACACATGCACCCCTCAGCCCCAGCATACAGTAAGAAAGTAAATTAATAGCGGGGCAGTGGTGGCACATGCCTTTAATCCCAGAACTTGGGAGACAGAGGCAGGCAGATTTCTGAGTTCCAGGACAGCCAGGGCTACACAGAGAAACACTGTCTCAAAAAAAAAAAAAAAAAAAAAAGAAAGAAAAAAAAAGAAAAAAGAAAAAAGAAAAGAAAAGAAAAGAAATAAATAAGTAGATGTAATTTAAAACATGTTTTAAAGCCAGAAGTGGTAGCACACCTGCCTGTGACCTGAGCCCTGGAGAAACAGAGCCAGGAGGGTCCCTAAGAATTGCTAGATAGCCAGCCTAGCCAAATCAGTGAGCTCAAGGTTCAGTGAGATAATATTTTCAAAAGAAAAGGGTGGAGGACAAATGAGGAAGATAGCCAAATCAATCCCTGGCCTCCTTACACTCACACACACACACACACACACAGTGTTTGGAATCATGACTTCAATTTGAATCCCAATTCTCCCACAACTTAGCTGTACTGTTATGAGCATGTTTTATGTACACAAATTCCCTAAACTTGGCAAATTTTTGCAATGATTAAATGAAACACACAGCAATCACTTAGCACATACTGGACACTAGGAAAACACTATAAACAACACCTATTACAACATCATTAAAAGTAAATTTAGAAACAACCATTACACCTTTCAAATCTGTTTAAATTTCATGTTTCATAGTTTTAAACTTTTTGTCAATGATGACTCCCCTTTCGTCATGGCTACCTGATGTATTTTTTATTTGCATTTCATTCTAATACAGCTATTTATTCAGATCAAACATTTAAAATACTCCAAGTCTGTCTTGGCTATATTTTTTTTTTACTATAAATTTTAAATTTCTAGAAACAGATGCTCAAACTACATACCATATATATAAAACTAAAACATAAGATCCACCTAGGCCCTACTAGAGAAAGAGTCCTCAACACAAAGTAGAATCACAAATGAAATAAAACAAAATTCAAGCATATCAAAACTGAAATAATGGCTCAAAGGGTAAGAACAAATCATATATTATTCTTCAAGAGGACCCAAGCTCAAGACTCAGCACCCATACTAGGCAGATCACAATACAAGAAACTCTAGTTCCAGGTGATCTAGCTCTGTCTTAAGAACTCCATGAGCACTGCACCCACACATGTACAAACCTACACCAGACATACACACATATATATAAAAAAAATCTTAAAACAAGACTAATTAAACTATGAATGCTTTATTAGCAAATAGGACACTGAAATCTTAGTTGCTACTGGCTGTTAGATGCTGTACCTAATGAACCTACTGATAGCACTGAAACTAACAAATGCAGCTTCTGACTAAATCTAGAGGATTCACTTACAAATAAAAGAACAAGCACAATGTGTAAGTTTTACTTACTCAAATTCTGTAGCATAATATTTAAGAAAGCCCAGTAAGAGGTCCCCAAGACTTGATTCATTCTTTGAGAGGTAAGGAGGAACATTACATGGGGCATGATGAACAAGGTGCAGCTGTACAGAAGTACTAAAAGATTCCTGTTGAAAGAAAAAGGGGAAATACACAAAGCCATTTAAAATGTATACTAAAAGTCTTATCCCGCCTTATCTAAGATCTCTGAAGACAGAAGCTTTGTTTGTGCTGGCAATTTAGAGATTTTTTTTCTTTTCTTTTCTTTTTTTTCATTAAAGATCTCATCAGTTCCTGGAGCAGGGTAGAAAAGTATATGAAAACCTAGTGTTTGGCTTGAGTATATCATTATGGTAGCAAAAGATTTCAAAAATGAGTCAAATTTTATTATACATACCATGATTCTCAATGACATACATTTACAAGTATATCTCCTTAATTGTTTTGACGGTGAAGTGTTGTACTTTATGTATGAAAGAGATATCAAGCACAAAGCAACAGCTCTTTCCAACTGCCACTTAACATTCTTCTCAAAGGTCACAAAAGCTTCAGTATATGAATAATTTTGGTTTTTTGGTTTTTCTTTTTTGAGACTTTCAAAACTGTTTGATTTTGCTGTTGTATTTTAAGAGGAAATAGAAAGATGGATGCTCCATGTGATAAACTTAAAAAGCTAAACTTGGAAAGATGATGAAGGGAAAAAAAGATAGAATACATGCAGACAACAAAGATCCACCAAACTTTTTAATCATAGTAATTTAAAAAGGAGTTCTTAGCTATGTGTGATCTAGGTCTAAAGAAGGTATTTATTAGGAAAAATTATGAATAGGTACTTTCTGTTCTAAAATATTTGTTTTCTTATCTGACCTTTCATCTTTCAGCAAGTCTGGATCTGATTTTCAAGTAATATATATTCACAAAGTTTTTTTTTTTTTAATTCAGGCTCTCTAGCCCAGGCTGGCCTCAAACTTAGTATGGACCTGAGGATGGCCTTGAATTTCTGATCCTCCTGTCTCTATGTCCCAAGGGGGAGATCATAAGCCTGCACTACCATACCCACTTTTAAAATGTGGTATTGGGGTTGGTGGGGGGGGGGGTGGATCCAAATCAGGCCTTGTACAGTAGGAAATCACCTTTGCACACTACATTCCCAATCCCCTAAAAGGCATTCTAAGGTAATTTTCACAGTGCCATTAAGAATTAATTTTTTTTTTCCTTATTGCTATTCAATTTGAAATGTATTTTAAAAGGGAGCTGGGAAAGGGCTACAACAGCACAAAAACTAGAACATTCTTAATTCTAAAATATATCTACCATAGGTACCATTTCCATTGGTGACAGCTAAATAATTACAAGGTTAAAAACCAAAACTAACTAACTAACTAACTAACTAAATAAATAAATAAATAAATAAATAGGTTTCCCCTAAATATATAAGTGGGCAATGTACCACTGACTGCAATCCTCAGGGTGGGGAGAGATCAATAAAAACAAAGGAACAAAAATTAAAATGTTCCCTTGTGTTATTATATGTAATTCCATCACTAATACTTAATGATAATTGTGTAGCAGTTTCTAACAAGATTGAAAAACACATCCCATCTTGCAGGGAAGCTCCTTTAAGACAGAAAGTAAAATGCATCAAAATAGCTCCAGGGAGTATCTGAAACTGACCTCCCTTCCCAAAAGTATACAGTAAAAAAACCACAGAGAACCACTCAGACAAGGCAAGCTGCACAGGCAGATGAAGCTGTCTTTGAGTCATTTCTGCTCCTGTGAGTAACCCCATCAAAGCCATTTGGACTTCAGTGGTGCATGTCTGTTGTGAGCTCCCTATCAGGGCTTAGTAGATGTGTGTGTGTTGTATCTCTCCAGGAAAGTCTGTCACATAACAATGAGTGATTACCTTTCTCTCCCTAAAAGAAAAACTATATTCCAGTCACAACTACAAAGCCAGTAGACGTTTAGTTTTACATTTCTAACAGTAGAGAGAGTGCTCCATCACTCAACTCAAGCTCTTAATTGACTAGCCAAAGATAGAAACGTGGACAGACATAAAAGCAGCTCTATTTTATAACAGAGCCTCAAGGAGAACAAATGCATTGTCTCTATCACACTTTTATGGGCAGAGACAAAGCATTTGTTTCCTTTCCATCTACTACCTATAAAACTTATCTTTTATAGGTAAAAGATCACCAACTATAAGTTTAAAACTAAAGAGATATGAGACCTACTTTACTAAAATACTGAATGACAAACAACAAACAATTTGGCTAGTCTTACTTGTATTGTTCCTTTTGGTATGACTTTATACAAGAGTTATGTCACGCTGACAGAAAAAACTGAAGAAAAAAAATGTACAACTCCCCCACCCCCCAAAAAAAGAAAAAGAAAGAAAAAACAAATATCCCATCACACCTAAAGGAAGCCACAAATAAACAGGAATTTACCTGTAGATATCCTCAGCTTGGAGTAAAAATTCACATATGGAGAGATTCTCTGGATTAAGAAAAGTATACACTATTCTAACTGCTAAGCAGGTAAAGAACTTAGGCTAATGTGTTAGAGAGCATACTGAGAACTACAAAGTCAAAAGGAAAAGAAGCCTTAAAGTACAGGCTAGCATCAGTGGGAAAACAATTTAACCAAATGCAGTCTCTGTGAATAGATTTTCCAGATTAACATTTAATGAAAGGTTTTCCTCATTAGTTTTAGAATATTCTTATTTTGAATATCAAATAAAAAATGTATAATGATCTTCTAATGTGTGAGAGTATTTTCCAAATAATATATATAAATAAATGTTGGACTTTTTTGGATAAATATAGCTTACCATTTCTCTTTCATCACTGCCAGCTTAAAGTAAACTTAAAGATGAACCATGAGAAATATCTGATAGTCCTTTTGTAATTGCCTACCAATACCCTGAGCCACAAACCACTCTGAGGCATCACATCATCTGAACAAAGCACTCTGTCATGATGCTTGGGCGAGCAGCAGTAACAGTCAGCAGCCCTCTTCTGACACAGCTTGTGGAGGTAATCCTGTCTATATCTCTGTCACATTCAGTATCACAAGGTAACTGAAATATATCAATTTTTCAGAATTATTTTAACTCAGGGACTGTGGCAATAACTTGAGGACATAATTTCAATCCTCAAAACCCAAGTAATGGCGAGATGGCTCAGTGGGTAAGAGCACTGACTGCTCTTCTGAAGGTCCAGAGTTCAAATCCCAGCAACCACATGGTGGCTCACAACCATCTGTAATGATGCACCAGATACCCTCTGGTGTGTCTGAAGACAGCTACAGTGTATTTACTTATAATAATAAATAAATCTTTAGGTCAGAGAGAGCAGAGACCAAGCGAGCGGGGTTGACCAGAGCAAGCAGAGGTCCGAAATTCAATTCCCAACAACCACATGAAGGCTCACAACCATCTGTTCAGCTACAGTGTACTCATATACATAAAATAAATAAATTTTTTTCTTTCTTTTTTTTTTTTTTGGTTTTTTGAGACAGGGTTTCTCTGTATAGTCCTGGCTGTCCTGGAACTCACTTGGTAGACCAGGCTGGCCTCGAACTCAGAAATCCGCCTGACTCTGCCTCCCAAGTGCTGGGATTAAAGGCATGCACCACCATTGTCTGGCAATAAATAAATCTTTAAAAACAACAACAATAACAACAAATCCAAGTAAAAGCTGCCCTTGGTGGCACATGGTACAAGGTCAAGGCCAACTTGGACTTGTAAGATGTAGAGTCAAAGGCAAAAACTAATTAGAGAAACAAAAACAAAAAGTGGAAAATATTTAATTGTAATCTTTGAAAAATAGATAAAATCATCTCATTGTAAAATAGCAATTTAACTATTATATAATTTATAAGAATTTGCCATGTTCTTTTTTAAAGTTCATATAGGAATAGAAGTCATACACAAATAAAGTAAAATGCAATATACAAGTACAATTATATTAGTGAATGCTACAGTAATCTTTCGCTAGGAAACACAATATTGGGGAAATACCAGCTTCTAGATCATCTACTTGATCAATTATGGAAGCCCTTCACTATCACTAAAATAGGCATCAACATTATAAGGCTGTTTGTTTGAGAGTAACTAAATTTCATACAAAACTTGTTTTTAGTAGTTAGAAAAGTGATGGTTATTATTAGTGAAAAAAAAAGGTAATTTGCTTGTTCTAGCAGATAGACCACTGAAAAAGTGTTCTGCTGAACAGCAAATATATTTCATATAAAATAAATCCTACATAAAATAAGGTAGTAAGTTCCTATGAACATAAACATCAACCTTATAGCAAATATAACAGTGTAATTTAAGTACTTAAGATGGCAACCTAACCCCACCTGAAAGCAAATTAAACCTTTCCCACTCTAGGGGATTCTACAAGTTTTTGTTTTTGTTATTAGTGGTAGTTTCTTCTTTTGTTTTAATCTGGCCCAATTGCTTTCTCTTGCCTCTGTGTGCTTCGGTCTCCCACATATATGTGTCCCTTCCCTACCAAGTACACTTGGTATCATATAAAGCTATGAGGCTAAGCTAATATTAATTTATTTACTAATTACAGTCACAGAAATAGGATCCTTAGCAAAAGAAAGATGGAGAACATAGAAGCACAAGTGAATGTAAGCAGAAATCAGGCTTGTCAAGAGGGAAAAGTTGCCAGGCGGTGGTGGCGCACACCTTTAATCCCAGCGCTTGGGAGGCAGAGGCAGGCAGAGTTCGAGGCCAGCCTGGTCTACAGAGTGAGTTCCAGGACAGCCAAGGATACACAGAGAAAACTTGTCTCGAAAAAAAACAAAACAAAACAAAACAAAACAAAAAAAAAAAGAAGGAAAAGTCAAAAAATTAGAAAAATGAAACCCAGAAGTGAAAAATAGGGTGCTTATTAGTAAAAATGGTATGCTTATTGCCTCTTCTACCCCAAGCATAGTACATTAAACTGGTATTTCTCTATTATATCAGTACAAGGGATTTCACATAGCACAGGATTTCAAGTGAGATTTCCATAGATGTACTTTCAATGTACAGTAAGATTGTTTTTGTTTTTTGAGGCATTATATCTTATAATATAGCCCAGGTTAATTTCAAACCCACAATCCTCCTGGCTCAGTCTCCAAAAACTGGATCACAGGTGTGTGCTACCATAACCAACTAAGAGTCTTTTAGAGTTAAGTACTGCATTCTTTGTATGATGAAATACATCCCTCTTTTTACATCAAACACTGGACCTTAAGGAAAAATAAAGCTGAAACAATAAAATGAACACATAAATATTATTTTAGACCATTCAGCATGAGCTAACGTATAAAGTATTTGTGGGAGGAGGAAACCATTTAATAACAAGCCCCTTCCCAAGCAGTGTCACTGTTGAGCTGGTTTACCTGTCTTGCTACTAGGGCATTTTGAAGGATGCTTGTGGCTAACTGTTCAAGTCTGGTGCTGACTGCTGTTCTTAGCCACCACAAAACATTAAATTCATGTAATTGGAGCTTCCTGCTGTTCCCCAGAAATGGTGGGAATGCTCAGGTTTGTATATTCCCTAAAGTATATTAAAATAAAAAGAAACTATTGCTACTATTTAAAAAAGAGTGACAAAAAATTAAATAAGCTACTTTTCATTCTACATTTGATATATTCATTTTTCATATTTAAGAGCATAAAGACTGATTCCTAACTATATTAAAAGTACACTAGAATAATTCGCCACTAGCAGAAATTTGTTCTAAAAAACAAAACAGCCAGATGCCAGAGGTTCTTATCATCGTCTGTTCTAGCAGATGACCCATAGGATACTGGGAGACCCCACTGCACTACTTATGAAACCTTTATTAGGCAGAACTCCACATGTGTGCAGCAAAAAAATATCCAAATACAAGGACTATCACTTTACCTCCACTATCATAGATTTAATTATGCTGATGCTGCATGTCAAGCATACTTATACTTTATGTACAAGAAGAACTTGTTTGAATCCCAAACATATAAACTGCATAGGATATTCTCCTTTGTAACATGCTCATCAAGCTTTTATAAAAAAATCTTTTATGCATAAAATATATAACATAACATATATGAGACAGGCCAACATTATATGGTTTCAGAAGTTTAGGAAGGTTAGCCAAACATTCTAGAGAAGCAGCTAAACTATTATTTTTAAAACAAATCATGGGCTATGACATAAAGAAAAATTATAAAGAAAAGATGATAACACTGAAAAAGCATCAAAATGCCTATAAATTATTACTATGTACATTACTTCACCTGAGTTTCTCAACTGAAATAACATATACTACTTTGCTAGGAGGCACACTTCAACTTTCTATTAATATCAGAATTCTTACTATATAAATAAGATAGTATGCTACTGGTATTTTTTGTGTACTGCTTATTAAAAATGATGTGAAAGTAAAAAGATTATCTAATTGTTAACTTAATTTTTCCCTCTTTTCAAAATATAAATACAATACAATGAAATTTTTCTGAAGAACTAAGCACAAATGCTGTAAAATTATATAAAACAATATGAAGAAAGTTGGAGTAAGGTCAAATGAACCCTGACCAACTGAGTATATGTGACTCATATGAGTGACAATCATACATATCATGCAAAAAAATTCAAACAGCATAACTGACCAGATTAAATACCAATTACAAAAAATACCAGAAAACTCTTAAAACCAAGATATTTAAATGTTCTCAAGGCCATAGTTTAGTCTATATAGAAAATGTTATGTATTTAGCTTTATAATTTTTATTTTCATATTAGTATTGCATATAATAATCCCATACATAATTGGCAATATAGTATAATAATTTATAAGAAACACTTACTGGGTAAATTTTTTGGAGGGATGGAAGGATGGGTTCAGGTAGGGCTATAAAAAGAAAAAGTTTAAAGCTTCTGTGATTCACATGATTCATATTACAATGCAAACTTTTGTCAGCTTCACCCCAGGTATGAGACCACAAGGACTGACACTAAAACTCCGGTTTTTATGTATTTCATGGAATCTAGCTCCTAAATTTTTAGTTCTTATAAACTGAAAATTTTAGAGTCCACACAAGTCATTCAATTAAATATCAAACACAAAATAGGCAAGACAGAATTCTACATATTTTGAATGGACATTAACATGAACATGACTATCAAAACATGTAATTTTAAGAGTTCAGTGTTCCTGAAGCATCAGCTCAATGTTCCTGTTTCATTAGAGAATAGTGTTATCATTACTGTCCCTTTATTATTTAATTTCTATTAATGAGCAACACTAAAGTTATAAGAAAATTGAGCTATTTAAAAATCAAAACCAAAGTCAAATTCAGCTACATAATAACACTGCTTAAAGAACATCTCAGCAAAGATTAGAAATCTAAATCACGAGATTTGTGCACCCATCCTAGAAATATAAATAAAATTTATCTCAAGAAGCTCATTAACCTATTTATGGCCCTTGTTTAAATGTTTTTCTTTCTTTCTTTTAGGCAAGGTCTCATGCAAACAAGGTTGGCCTCAAACTTACTACTTAGGTGAGAATTATAGCTTTATAATTTTTATTTTGGGTCTTTAGGCCTCTACCTCCCAAGTGTAAGAATCACAGAAGTACAACACCACACACCTGTCCTGGAGTGCTGTGAATAAAGCCCATGGCTTCATGCATGCTAGAAAGTTCTTACCAACGGAACTACATCCCCAGGAAGTTCACAACTCAATTATTTTTGAGCAAATCCAATCTTATTAAATGTGTAAAAAAAAATCTCATCTCATATCATTATAAATCTGACTTAAAAGACAAGATACCTGTTATTCACAACATAACTCTAAAATATGTGGAGTATGATAAAATAAAAGTGCTTTAATTCAAAGATGTCTTTTGTATTAGAGACCAAATATAGCAGCATATGATAAGTTTGTAGTTAAGAAAAAGGACTATATTATAGATAATTGAAGCTTAGTAACGAAGAATACCCAATACTTTGCTACCTAGCAAAAAAAAAAAAAAAAGATCTACATTTACAAACATGTAATTAAGCATTATGACGAACTTATATGGCCTCCATATTTCTAAACCATCATTTCTAAAATGTAGAGTAGTACAGAGCAGGATTACACATTTATGTTCCCTTTTATAAACTTCAATCCAAACTTAAACATTGCACTAACAATTTTGCAAAATGAACATGTGCATATTATGAATGAGACTACTCTAAAGAGAAGAAAAATATTTGTCTACTTACCAAAATCACCCTCACGATTAATGTTATATACACGCACAGTCACATATACTTTCCCCAGAGGCATTCAGACATTTACCATTCTATAAGACCTTCCATGTAAACTCAGACCCCAGACACTTTAATTCTGAATGTCTTGTTATTTTTACAAAAACTTTTAATGGTTTCCTAATAAATTTCATTATAATACATAAATCACATTGTGAATCTCTTACTGGGAATTAGTTTACTTAAAATTAAATAATTTACTTAAAAGTAAAATAAAAATTACAAATTTAATTCCATTAAATACTTCATAAATTAAAATTATTATAAAACAAAAGATGACAAAATTTAAAAAAAAAATCACAGAATTTATCACATTCTAGGGCCATTATTTGGAATGACAAGGGGAAAAAAAAATATCAACAATTGGGCTTAGAGTCATTCAAAGAACCTTTAAAAACTAAGGAACTTAGAAGGTTTTGGGAGCACAGATATGGTGGCTGGAGTGAGAATGGTCTCCATACACTTTTATGTTTGAGGACATCCCAGTTGTTGGAACTGTTTGGGAAGGACTAGGAGGTATGCCCTTGTTGGAGGCTTGTCACAGGGGTGGATTTTGTGTGTCTGGCTCCTGCTTATGTATCAAGATGTGAGCTCTCAGCTGTTCCTGCTACCATGCCTTTGCTCCAGTATCATGAACTCTAACCCTCTAAAACCATATGCCCAATTAAATTACTTACTTTTATAAGTTGCCTTTTAATTTCTTTTATTACAGCAACAGAAAAATAATTAAGATAGAAGTTGGTACCAAGAAGTGAGCTACTGATGGGACAAACATAACCATATGGGGTTTTTAGAGGAATGGGCTATCCTAGTAAGATCTTGGTAGACTGAGAGTTATGCTGACTATGAAAGCCCAGGCCAAGAGGTTTCACAGGCTAGAGACTATTCTTGTGATATTTTGGTAAAGAATGTGGCTGCTTTTCTTGTCCTAAGAATTCTCCTGAGGCTAAGTAGAAAAGAAACAAACTAATTTCTTTGGCAAGGGAGATTTCAAAACAGTCTTGACTTTGTACTATATCAGTAATCACTCTTATGTAGTAGGTCTTTAATGAAAAAGAATGAGGAGCAAATAGAAATACAAAATATACAGCTGAAAGAGAAAATGAACACCAGGAAACTTGATGCTGGAGCCAAGGTTATACTGAATGAAATGAGAAGATTAAAGAGTGGCTAGATATGGAACAGAATAAAGGGAAGAGTGCTCCCAAGGCAAGACACCAATCAGCTAAGTTTACAACTTATAAAAAGGAAAGGCCCAAGGAATTTTCTGCTCCTAAAAATTTAACAACAAAGAAAAACTGCAAATGTGATTCAAGGGAGCTTGGCTCCATCCCAAGCAGGCAGTCAAACTTGGCAGTGTTACCCACATGGTTCTAGCTTTAGAATCAGGAAGGATGCAAGAGTAAGGTTAGTGCAGTTAAGCTGACCCACCGAGGTCAAGTGTGTCCCAGGAGTCTATTGCACAGAGAGGCTATTCATGAAGCTATCAAAAGTGAAGCCTGGATTGCACTAGAGATCCCAAGATATTGGAGATACCAGAATCAAGAAACATATGCCAAGGAGGGCTACACATGAGGAAAATAATGAGTCAGAGGGGGCGGGGAGAGAAAAAGGGAAAAGGAAGGAGGAGGTAGGGTAGGGTGTGGGGGTGGGGGCTTGTGACAGGCACCAAAGCTGGAAGAGGCCGTTGACATCAGACATACAGCTACAGCATTTGGAGTTTGCCCTGCTGGGTTTTAGTCTTGCTTTGGTCCAGTACTTCTTAGCACTAAGTCCCAATTCCTCCCTTATAGAATGGTACTATATACTGTGTCACTATATGTTGGAAGTATATAACTTGCTTTTTAATTGTAAAGGGGGAGTGCAACTTAAGAGACTGCCTTGAGTCTCAATGGGCCTTAAAATTTTAATAGTAGAGATTGGAAAGGCTGTATACTTTTGGAATTGAACTAAATGTATTTTATATTATAATCATGCCAATCATGGAAGGCAGGGAGTCAAATGTGATCTGAATGAGAATGTAACCACAGACTCATATTTTTAAATAGTCAGTTCTCGGCTGGTGAAACTATTTGGGAAAAATTAAGACGTGTGTCACTTGTAAGTATGCTCTTAGTTTCTAAAAAAACTTTGCCACTACATCTCTCTGCCTCATGCTAGGGAATTAAGATGTGAGTTCTTAGCTGTTTTGATGCCAAGCCTTTGCTCCACCATCATGGACCCTAAACCTCTGAAATTGTAAACCACAATAAACATTTTCCTTTATAAGCTGTCTTAGTCATCCTGTTTTTGTCACAGCAATGGAAAAGTAATTATGACAGATATCATTCATCAACTTCTTTACCTTACAATCTTAAAGATTTTTTAATTCTAGACATTAAAGAAGCAGTAGGTAGATTTGTAACAGGTAGTTGTAAACACTACCATGATGGTAGCCTCAACAAGTTCACTAGTTTAAAAATATCTTATTCAAAAACAACATAAACTCAGAAAAAAATGTGGCTGTATAATTCATTTTTATTTAAGAATTTTGGGTTTTAAATGTATCTTTTAAATTTATCTTTCAAAGGAAACAAAGTTTTCAATATAAAAAAACTATTAGATAATACAAGGACTTACTGGTAAGATTACTACATAGTTATACCACAAGCATTCCATGATTTATCAAAACTTTTTAACAGCCAAAAAGTATACTTCCAATAATACTAAGCAGTCATTAATTTTGAAAATGCAAAACAAATTTCAAAATAGATGTTGGGAAGTTGTGCCCCAAGAACATGCTAGCCAATCATAATATTCTTATTTCTACCCAAATGATAATTTTAGCTCAGTAACTCTTGCTCTTAGATTGTCTTTAGAATTTGTTCTCAGTATTTTCCCTGTTAAGCATTTTTTTTTTTTTTTTTTTTTTTTTTGAGACAGGGTTTCTCTGTGTAGCCTTGGATGTCCTGAAACTCACTCTGTAGACCAGGCTGGCCTCGAACTCAGAAATCCGCCTGCCTCTGCCTCCCAAGTGCTGGGATTAAAGGCGTGCGCCACCACTTGCCTGGCCCCTGTTAAGCTTTGATCAGTGACTTACTGAAATATGTGTAGTCTGTTACTGACTACTAACATGTATCATAAGAAATGCTATGGTCTTTATACTCTTTCAACATTAGAACACCCGTTCCCTTCATGGCAACATTATGTTTTAAGACATTCAGAAAGCTAAACAATAATCATTTACTCAACAACTTATCTTATAGGTAAGAATATGAAGGCAAAAGAGATGAAATAATATCATCAATATCACAAAGACTAGTCAGTCCCCTACACCAGGCTGAACTGCTCAAACCAACCTTCAGTCTCTTGCAAGCAATTTTCCCTCCCAGTAGGAGATAACAAGAAAGAAAACGATTACTCATCTCATTATTTACTGGGGGGTGGGGAGGACACAGTGGTGGATTAGCTTAAGTTGGCCAATAGCTACATATTATATTACTGTTTTTACTTAGAAATAACTGGTAACAGTGTCATTAAACACAAACCTCTTCAATAAAAAAAACCAAATCTTAAAACAATTTCATTATTCTGGCAAAATTTTATTTCTTGATGAATTTTAAATTTGTCAACAAACCAGCTTAAAGCACTCTAAAGTACTAAAAGTTGTCAAGAAAATTAAAATTTAAATGTAGCCAGTAAGGCCAGAGGACTGGGTATGTATCATATAGACACATGCATGTTATGACAAATATAATTCCTGTATTACTACCAAAATTGAAATAAGTCAACACTGAATGACACATAGTTATTGTATTGTTCTTCATAGTACATGTAAGAAATCCTTTCAATTTTTTTAAGTCAACTGTGATACAAAAGATGATAGCAGTCCCTAAAAACTTATCTAAGAGATGATACAACTGGAAAATTGGAAAAAAAAAATGATTAGTGATAGTGATATATAGAGTAGATTAAAACAATATATATCACATTTCAAATAATTTTAAATGAGCAAGCAAATCATCAAATCAACATATAACCAAGACAGATCAGCAATAATACACATTGTGATTAGCTTAAGACACTTCATCAAGAACGAAAACAAGACTTTCTGATGACTCATCTAGAAAGTGTTTGGTGTACTTGAACAACTTTAAGTCTTTCTAGAACTTGAAAAAATAATTTTGATTTTATGTTCAAAAGATGACTATCTTGCATAATATAGAAAATACATAATGTACACTAAGATATTAAGATAAGAAATCCAATTTCCAATTAAAAATGACAAAATTTTAACACATAACTTCTCAGTATTTGCAATATATACAAAGAGTTATTTTTCAAACAAAATGATTGGTATGTTGTATAAGATGTATCTTTAAAAAAAAAATCTTAAAAACATGACTGTGGTAACTACATAGCTTCTATATTATAATATACCATAATTAATTTAACCTTTACATTCTAGAAAGCTCAGATTCTTTGTTTTGTTAGTTCAATAAATACTATAAAAGTAGTTTTATATGTATATCTGTTTATTACTGCCTTAGAATATATCTCTGGAGAAAAAAAACCTAAAGTCAAAGTACATTAACTCTGTTATCTTTTCCAGAATCTACATGCAGAAGACACCAAACAACACAATAAAACTTTTTAAAAATTACTATAATGGAATAACTAGTTAAGACCACATGATACTGACAGTGATCTATTAGTAACTCATAGTATGGTGGGAAAAGGTAACATTTTGTTACTAAACAAAAAGTAAAGGTTCCATCCAAAGCTCATCAGTCTGCACTATATACTTCTAGGGAACCTTTATAACTATAAGTTCTTATACCTACATTATGAAAAGGAAAAAATTACAAGTGCGTACATAATTTGCCACTAAGCATAGAACAAAAGTATAGCTTTATTAGAGTGACTTCATAAACAAATCTAACTAGACTGAATTAAAATCTGGAGGCCAATATGAAATTTGAGAGTTGATTTGAAGGTTCATCAGGGGACCAGAGCTTTCTGTATATCCTTAATGGTCCTCCTCTCTCAGGAAAATGATTTTCTGATTTTGCAGTTCTAAAAGGGATGCACATGAAGGAGCATGGGTAGCCAAGCTCTGCCCTACAGAGTAAAAAAGCCCAAGATCAGGCTTCAAAATCCCACCAAACTCGGGCCAGGCCACCCTGGAAAATTCCACCCCCAAGAAACCCTATCTAAAACCTACCCCTCACTCATTCTTTGCTCCCAAGCAGAGGCAGAGGCAGCCTCCTGGTATTTCTCCCAATAAATCTCTTGTATGAGGTTTGTCATGTAGTATGACTTTGTGGTTGGTATTCCTTGTCTCTCAATTGCCATACCTTTCCCCTCAGAGCTCTAATGCTTTCACTGGGAGATACATTTCCCCTCAGAGCTCTAATGACTGCAGGTGCGGAGAGCTTTCCCTTCAGAGCTCGAATGCTTCCATTGATGGATACCTTTCTCCTAAGAGCTGTAACATGTTTCAAATAAAAAAACAGTCTTTCTGTTGCAAGACAGTGGGATCAACAATACAGTAGTGAAACATCTTTAAGTATAAAAGTGCATATAAGAAAACTGTTAAAAGATAAAAGCATAATGAAACTTCATCACAATGGTTTCCAAAGAATGAAATTTCTGAAATATTAGTTTGGGGTAACAAAACAGGAAAAAAAGTTGTCTAAGCTTTAGACAGAGAACATTTTAGAACAATGCAAGTTATAAACAAGCAAAAAAGATACTGCAATGAGGTTTATTTGAATTTCAGTTTTAAAACGTGAAAAAACTCCCAGAATACTTACTTTGTAAATAGTGCAAAACCATCAATACAAGACTATAGCTGCTTAAAGTGCCACGACTGGCATCATTTATCTCATGGTGACTTGCCCACTTCTTAATCACCAGCACTAATGGACGAACTCGATTTTCAACTGCAAGTAAAATTAACACTTAAAAATTATCATCTCACAGTTTCTTTGAAAATGTATATGAGTTCCTAATTCTATGCCACTAAGAATCACTGCTCCCCTCTATGCTAAGGTGGTAGTGCCCAGACTTAATGTGTTACTTACAAGCTTACCTTAGTTTCCTTTAAACCATCATTTCCTTAAATACATATAGGAACATATTATCCAAAAAGCAAGAAACAGTTTTACCAAATACAAGTAATGAGGAATTGCTATTTACTGTAAACATAGTTAAAGGGCCATAGAGAATATAGGAAAAACAGAAGCTGGAGGTTATTTACAAATAAACCGAAAACTTACGGTATGCATAGGTTCTGAGAAGGAATGTGTTTCTAATTCCAACGGTATTGTTTACATTTAAGTCGAATTCCACACAACTATTTAAAAGAAAAAATGAAAACACACTTCAATACGTGTACTTGGAGGTGGACTATTAATTAAACTGATTTCAATCCATCCACTGATGCAACATGGAATGAAAACCACCACAGACTATGTTCTAAAAATGAATCACTAAAAAGGAATATATACCTAGTGAACCATTTAAAGTAGTTTGGTGTGTATTAAAAATATAAACTAAGATTACTATTTAAAAGACCCATAATATATTAATGTTTCTAATTACTCCAAGTGAAGTTTTAAAACCTTATAAACTTTTCTAGATAAACAAAATCCCACGACCAAAACATTGCTATGTAAACTATCCCACTAAGTTATATCTTCTGAAAGAATAGGTTTACCCATTTTCAAACGATAAAACTAAAAACAACAAATAAAATTCAAGTTTTAAAAACACAGTATCTATATATCATATTCCTTCTAAAAATGGCTGGAAAATCCTATGTTAAATGCAGGTGCTGATGATCTAGGAGGAGATGCACTACTCAAAACATCACCAATGGATGTTTCTTTGAAGCAAAAATATATAACTCACAACATAGAAAACAGGGCAATTATTGTTATAATCTACAAACAAGGAAAAATTACTTTATATGAATTAGTTCCACTTATACTCATTTTCTATTGGGTCTAATTTCTTTTAATACCACATTGTTCTATGAAAAGACTTCCAAAAGGGTAAGATGACTCAGCAAGTAAAGGTACTTGTTGCCAATACTGACATTGTAAATTCAATCCCCAGGACCCATGATGAAAGAAGAGAAGTAAGAAATGCACATACACTATAGTGTGTTATACATGCACACATGTACATACATACACTAAATACATGTACTCCCCTCTTAAAACACTGTCAAAAATAAAATTCCAGGCATATTACGATAATGCATGCCTCTAACCTAACACTCGGGAAGCCAAAACAGAATTAAGAATTTGGAAGTCAGTCTGAACCATATGTGAGATCTTATCTCAAAATAAATTAGTCTATCAATTAATTAAAATAATTCCTTTCTACATTATTACAAAATCTGAAATTTACCTTATAATTTTCTTGCTTGGGGGAGTCAAAAAAATCTAAAAACATCCCCTCACTTCTGTTCATAATAAATGGATAGTAGTATTAGTGCTACAGAGATATACACAGCTCTGGGAAACTTATGGTAACAACAGTTACAGTCTCTATGTTTGTGTGAGAAGCACCAGAGGCAACTGATATACCCTCTGCATTAACTCAAAACATCACAAAATCATGTAGGAAGAGACCTGGAGAATTACGCCTTTTCGAAGGCGCTGGAGAAACATGTTAGCAGTAGGTTACTTGCCTGCACACCTAATGCCTTATGTGAACATTCTCCAGCACTAGCAGAAAAATAATTTTCTAAAAATGAATATCCATGATGTTTCCTCCACAGAACTAATCACAGGTTTCTCACACA
>NW_022196914.1:53605994-53639798 GCF_008632895.1 Mastomys coucha
GGTATGAGACCATTCAATGAAAAAGAACAAACTAGACTATGAAAAAGGGCATTTCTCTGCCATATGAGAAAGCTTTAACAAGAAGGCAGAAGGTCACCTAGTCAAGCTCAGTTGGTAGCAGAGGTATCAGACTAGCCCAAGTTTTTGCCACACCTTAAACAAAGACAGAAGTTTTAGCAAGAAAACAACTCTTAAAGATATAATCTATAACTAACAAAGTTCAATCCTATATATGCATGTGCATATAATTTCACTGCAAACACCAAGAAAACCTGCTTTATCACACTCCTATGTTTAGAAAACAGTTTATACATCTTTTTAACAAATAAAATAATCAACCATACTCAAGTTTTCTTATTTCTGCTTGCCTGTTCATTTGTTTTGAGATAGATACTCACTGGTAGCCCACACTGTATTTGACCTCATCATCCTGCTGCCTCCAACTCCACTGCTATGACTACATTACTTGACCGTACCATTTACATTCTTATATTCAAATATTATATAATATCTCGTAATGCAACATTCTTTTGGGGGGGGGGCGTGATTCGAGACAGGGTTTCTCTGTGTAGCTCTGGCTGTCCTGGAACTCATTCTGTAGACAAGGCTGGCCTCGAACTCAGAAATCCGCCTGCCTCTGCCTCCCAAGTGCTGGATTAAAGGTGTGTGCCATCATCACCCAGCCTAATGCAACATTCTTAAGAATAGAACACAGGATATAAGAATATAAAGAAAAAGTTAAATTTCTGAAATTGTTTTTACAGTTTTTGTGTCTACTATTCCCATACTCTCTATATCTTGAAGTGAAATATAATTTGTTTAATGATACTTAAAATTACAACAAACTCTCTGACATAAATACACACCAAATTTTATCAAAGAAGATATGTTTTGGGGAATGCATTATGCGAGTTTTTAAATTTTAAAATGGGTCCTCCTTGGCTGGCCTGGATCTCATCGTATAGACCAATCATTCTCAACCTTTGAGTTGCAACCTCTTTAAAGGCCAAGTTACCTTTTCACAGCAGTAACCCAAGACCATCAGAAAATATGATTTATAATAGTACCAAAATTACAGTTATGAAGCAGCAATTCTATGTTGGGGTCACCACAACTTGAGGAACTATATTAAAGGGCTATAGCATTAGGAAGGTTGAGAACCACTAGTCTAGACCAAGCCTGGACTCAAACCCACAGAAATCCATTTGCAAGTAAGTGTGCACCATTATGCTGAGCTACAAAAGAATCATTTTAAAACCCAAACTGGATAGTCCCAAATATTTAAAATTCAAGCAGAGTAGCTAAGTTCAGTTAAGCACGAAGACTGCTCAGATTATTTCAAAATATAATTTAAAAGACAACGGGCATAGAGGAACACACCTACAATCCCATCACTCAGGAAATGGAAGCAGAAGAATCCAAAGTTCAGGGCTGTCCTTAGGTGTGTATAATAAATTCACAGCCAGCCTGATTCATGAGACTGTCTCAAGAAGAATCAAATAGGAGGAGGAGGAAGAAGAAAAGGAAGAAGAGAAGAAGAGAAGAAGGGAGAGGAGGAAGAAAAGGAAGAATAGGAGAAAAAACAGGAAGAGGAGGAGGAAGAAATTATTTAGAAAATTATTTCTCAAACCTTGAAGATAAGCTGTTGTGCTATAACACTAATTTCTTGCCAACGTTAATCTAAAGCACCTGAAAAAAGAGAGGTGGGCTGGTTGGTAATTATTTACCTGACTTTATCCCTGAACTTCACAATTGGCACTTTTGCACGAATCAGCTGAGGTCTCTCAATATAGCCAGCTGAAGAAGAAAAGATAATATGAGTATCTGCCAATGTTTCCCCATTCATATTGTCCCAGTGCACAGTTTTAAAGGTAGTATTTTGATAAACTAAACCAACTTAAGAACAAGCACACTGTCCTTGAAAGTGAAGAATAAGGACACAAAGAGTTCTAAGAAGCCAGGGCTACACAGTGAGACCCTGTAAGGGAAGGAAAAAAGGAAGGAGAGTGGAGAGTGAATTCCAGGAAAAATGGACTGCACAGTGAGAGACTCTGTCAAATGGGGTGGGGGTAGGGGTAAGGAATGGAAACCAAGAGAAGGAAAAGGAGGAAAGAAAGAAGGACAGACAGACATCAAAGTCCTTGTAAGAGTTACCTATACTATTTAAAGGACTTTAAGGTTTTTTTTGTTTTCAAAAACACAATCTAGTACATACTAGTACCTATAAAGACATTCACTGGAACATCTGAGTGCAAAAATAACTAAAAGTAAGGAAATTGCTAAATTCTAATATGACAAATGATAAGAAATGGTAACCACAGATAATCAGTTATAATGCCCAAATGTTCGCAAATTGGTGAGCCAAGAATAGATTCAATTATGTATGATCTCAAAGAGGATAAAATATATAAGCACATTTTTAATTTCATCAAAGGAATAAGGAATATGTGGTAGAAAATAATACATGTAAATTGCAGAAAATTAGGAACTGCAGAGGTTAAGAGCACATTCTGCTCTTTCAGAGGACCTGAATTCAGACACTAACACACACATCTGAGAGCTAATAACAGCCTGCAACTCCAGCTCCAGAAACTCCAAAGCCCTCTTCTGGTCTCCATGGCACCTTCATTTTTGTGCACACACCCAAACACAGACAGATAATTAAAAAGAGAAATACTTTTTTGAAAAAAATTGCAAACCTTTATCACAGAAGCAATGTTCTAAATTTTTAACTATAGAAAAGGACAAAACCAGGCTTTTTAAAAAAAAATAAAAAAACCTGAAAACTCTGTTGTTATGTTTTTGGTAGGGAAGGTAGTTTCACGTTTTCCTCTAATACACATGCGAGTCCATGTGTGGAACCCAGAGGTCAAAATCCAGTATTTTCTTCTATATTTCTCCAACTTTTTTAAGATTAAAATTAAATGTCAGTGAATCGTAAGCCCAATAACGGGACAGAATAGGTGGTCACAATCAAGATCCTCCTGTCTCTTTGCCACTCCTGACTCCTAAATGCTGGAGTTACAGACGGAAGCTACCACATTCAGCATGCTTTACATGGGTGCTAAAGATCTGAACTCAGGTCCTCATGTTTACACAGCAGGCACTTTCTCTATTAAGCTTTATCTCAGACCCTTGTTTATTAGGTTTATCATGGTAGGAATGATTAAAAATCCACTGACAGTATGAATTATTCCTTTATAGGTAAAATAACATATCAACTCCAGTAAGTAACTGATTTTCCCCCCTACAGCAGATCTACACTATTGAAGGATAGTGACTTGTTACTTCACTTTATATTTCCCAATTCAAAAATCTTTCCAGCATCACAACATTCTTTAACATTCAACTGAAGTTCAAAGTGAAGTATATGATAGATATAGTTAGTATAGGTTAAAATTTAGTGAGTTCATTAAAGGATAAAATCTTAAAATTAAATGTCCTAAATCAACAATTTTGCTGTCTTTGGGAGTAATGCATTTGAGCCTCATGTTTAGAGCTCACATTTGTAATATAAGTAAAGATGTGTACTACTGCAAAATAGATAAAGTTCTTCCCTCACAAAAACAGTTATTGTAAGCCCCTCAAGGCACTAAAGTGGCCAGGTTGAGGACCTCTAACCACCAGTCCCCAATCCCCACAATACTCTAAGGCCATGATGGCTGGACCCAGCTCCTTGAGACCCAGTTGCTCCCAAGCAGAGGCAGCCATTCTCCTATGTTTCTCCCAGTAAATCTCTTGGATGAGGATTATTGTGCATCTTGACTTTGTGGTACCCCTTGGCTCCCAATTGCCAGGATTCCTTTCCCCTAAGAGCTGTAACACTTACACCTATAAAACTATTTCTAGTTTACACACACACCAAGACCCTATCTTAAAAAGAAAATCAACAGTTTAAAAGAATTTAGTTGAAAGAAAACAATCCACATTATATCTATTCTCATCAGAAAATAAACAATTCTTACCAGAAAAATTAAGTGACCAGTATTTAAATAATAGTTACATGAGAAAGCACACGAGACTTACAAAGTCTAGTGCAGAAGTGCTTATGGACCAAGGTGAGTATATGTCGTGCTTCAGTCTTCTGATTTACCTGGAAAAAACACTGAAAAGTTAAAGTGTTTTTTCATTATTTTTCTTAGCTTGGAGTTTGATTTTTTTCTTAAAGTAACACAACAACAAAACACAAACAGCAAAGCATATATTTTTCCTTCAAGTTACTTTTCAGAATATACACTACAAAACTCAACCCTTGATGCTGTTTCACATCCATATTCCATATCTCAGCAACTGTAAGAGGCTATGTTGGGTAAGTTTACTGAATACCTACTGTGATAGTACTAAGATATATTTAAAGATCAGCTAACAGGAAATTCAAATAAATATAATTCTAAATAACACAATTGGTGGTTAATAAAAATAAAAGCAAAAATTGTTAAATTTAATAAATCACAAGTCTTAAATTTCATTGAAGACTATTCCCCCCACCAAAAAAAAAACCTCAAAAGCCCACAGCATTTTCAAGGGAGTGGGGAAATAAAGATTCAAAAAGGGAATCACTAAGAATCCAAAGGAAAGAAAAAGTATCTAGAAGATAAATACTGCTACATGCTTTGCTTTACAGCATCCTGGTAAACACCCAACCCAGTGACATTTTATACTAAGAGGTGTCACTTGAAAAACCACAGAGAAGCTAGCTCACATCAACAGCTCAAGACCAATCACTGCCAGAGCTGTTCTTATGCACACCTTGCTAGTGGTGCCTTACATGTATGGGGAAGGGGAAGAGGTCTTTCTGGAACTAGACTAGACAGAAAATTCAAATAATTAATTAACATAAATCAAAGTCTACTCCTTTACTGGTATATCATAAGAAATGACTTGGAATCATGTCTCATCACTTACTGGTTCTTCTTTAACAACTAAGCATAAATCGCCATCACTGCTTCGGGCACCAAATCCATTTAAAGACGATCCAACCAAAAAAAGTCTACTTTCTAGAGAAGCAGAAAAAAACCATAAGAAATTCTTCAGGGGTAAACAGAACACACACAGAGAGCAAAAGGCATGCAGAGAAGGCAGACGTACGTGGGAAGAGCAGCTGGATCTCTCTCTGCAGCTGTGCTCTGCAGAGTTCTTTCTTCTTCAAGTCACTTGCTTGCTGCTGACAAGTTTCAAACAACTCTAGTATCTGCTGACTCAACTTGAATACACCACAAAAGAAAACAGAACCAAAACACTTGTTCAGAAACTTATAACTACTGTCCTAAGCAATATAAATGAATATTGACAGTATTTTTAAAATAAGTACATATTATCTTCTTAACACTTTCTGATTCAAAATTACTGTTACTCAAGTACAAAGAAATGGCCTGGAAAACTATACATGAGCTTTATAAAATAAAATACTATGTAAGTGACAGAAGAGTAGTCAGGATAATTCATAATGAGTATAATTATGGCTCATCAAACTAAAACCCCTTCATCATTGTCTGCTTTTATGTGGACCATGAAAAAAAGGATAAAATTGTATGTATGCTTTTAAGTGTCAGGAAACCAAGTGAATATGAATATGAAAAAGTAAGAATATGCAACAGGAACCACATATACATGACATATTCTAAAATATTCACTACAAGTCCCTTGTGAGAAGTTTGCTCAACCTCTAATAAGTCACTCTGAGGAATAATACATATAACAGATTGTAGGAAGTCTCCTGTCTTTTATATTCACACAAACCACCCTGAATTTTTTTATAGCTTTCTTGGAACCCTGATGTCTTGAGATGAGGTTGGCCTCTTCCTTTGTTTAGGTACTACATAGTTAACATTATTCCTTCACAACAACTCTCAATTTCACAAAGGACGATAGAATGGTAAGTGATACTCTTATATGTAGTGAGCTACATTTATCACAGCATATTCTTCTGAAAAATTTTTTTTACTATAATATTTTTCACTGGTATACTCTCACAGCTATGTATTCTGGTCCTGGTATTTTAAATTCTAATATACTGCTTCTGCTTTAATTTCCTGTTCAACTCACTTTCTAATCACCCCCACCTCTAACATATCTTCTCTAGACGTAGTCAGGAGTCCCTTGAGACCTCCCTTTTCTTCCAACCATCAGCACCTAAGTAGTCCTGATGTCCTTCCTTATACAGCCACTATCCCAGAATGCATCTCCTGAACTCCTCTGTTATGTCATGGACTAGCAAGATTATCCCTCATGCTCTAATGCCTGTGCTGCAAAATCTTTACCTGAAGGCAATTTAACACTACCTTCTCTCTAAAATTAAATCTAACATATACAGAAAGACAAAACTAAAAAGCTTTTTAGAAAGTAGTCTTTCAAATGTATGGTTTAAGAGTTAGCCTAGCTTAGTATCCTTAGCCTTTATTCTGACGTCTCTAGTTAATACTGTTCCCATTTTTCACTACTCCATTCCAAAATGTTTACTGCCTTCTTCAAGGCCCCTAAACTTACTTTCTCTTGCAGATAAGCTCACATTAAAATTTTCTAAGAAAAGCCAAGCGTAGTTGTGCACATCTGCAAATCCCAGCACTCAGATGAAGGTAGGAGGATCAGGAGTTCAAGGCCATCCTTTGCTTCATAGGGAATTCCAGAACAGCCTAGGCTACATGAGACCCTGTCTCAAAGAAAAAAGGGAAAAACCTAAGAAAATTAAAAATACCAGATTCAATTCTTCATCTTACTAAGACTTACAAATTAATATTCTTGAAGGAAATCTCACCTATTTCTTGCTATGTTCAAACCTGTTGTTTGCCTCAGGAGCACAAACAACTTCATCAATTCTTAATCTCTTTTGTATTTTCAGCCTCTCCTTCTTCAGCCTCCCCATAGTCTATATATAGCCAGCCAAAAGTCTCATTTAAGATGTTATTTTTTATATCATATTCAGAATATTTAAGAAGATTCAAGAGCTGTTATAACTTGACCATGAAAGTGCCATGATTTTTTAAAAAACATCTATAAATACCTGCCCTACAAAAAGAGACAGAACAACTAGGAGAATAAAGTAGATTAAACTAAACCAAAACCAAACACTGGCAACAGATATAACATAAATGACGGAGTATCCTTCATGAAGCCCTTCTGATCAGGAAAGGTCAAACTCCAACCCCAGAATGGCACGGTATCAAAACAGTGAAGAGAAAGGGAAACAGCGTTAGGACAGCCCTTGAACCAGACACTCAGAAATCAAATGGTTTCTAACTACTACTGCTTTTTGCTTCTTTCTCTCCAAACTGAAGGTTCACTGTTAATATAGAATACAATTGATACAGTATACAATCCTAGTAGAAACCTTCACAAGCTATAATTTAAAAGCAAAGCAAGATGTCCTTTGAAAGCTCAAGGACTTTAAAGGAAAGACCTTGTATAACAATCAAAAAACTGTCAGGCATTAAAATCTAAACAGAGCAAAGCCATGAGAAACAGAGGAAAGGTCTAGAATGACTCTGACTACTGAGGGTATTTGACAATGTTTGGAAACTATTTTGGATACCATAACAGGGGTAGAGTTATGAAACTAACATCAAAAGACAAGGGATACCAAAAAAAAAAAAAAAAAAAAAAAAAAAAGACAAAGGATACAACTAATCATCCTACAAGACACAAGGTTAACTGTGCCCTGGGAATATTTGGCCTAAAGCATCAGTAATGCAAAAGTCAAAGTTCCTGATCTAGACAAAAGTAGGGAAGAAGTAAAACAGAGAAAGAGCCCTAGAGCCGTGAGGTTAGCCTGCCCAACTTTCTCCATCTAAAAAATCATAGAAAAAGGAGCCATCTTAATCAAACACAAACACGCGCACCCACACGCACACCCACATGCACACACACACACACACACACACACACACACACAGAGAGAGAGAGAGGGGAGGGGAAGAGAAAAGAGAAAGGGAACTAAAATCTCAGGAAGAATAGGAATAAAATTTTAAAAATTTTTAAAAAAAGGTTTGAGAATACCTGAAAAGGATGTGAAATAATTTCCATAAAGTTTTTCTAAGAAAAGAATGAGCAGAGAAACATTGCTAAGATAAAGTACATTTCCATGGAGACATGAGGACATTTTAACATATTTTTAAAGGCCTTTTCTCATTTTAATTCACTGGGAAGATAACTTAAATTACACATATGAACACTAAAAATTTTATTTTAGAAAAAATTTATGACAGTAGTAAAGTGCATGAAATTATTGACAAATTTATTTTTTAAGAGTTATGCAGGACGTATAGACTGGAATTCACGAATACTGACATGAGAGACATCTAAATATGTGAGAAGTATGCTCAACATCTGTACTCCCAGCACTTGGGAGCTGGAGGCAGAAGTGATATGAGTTTGAGGTCAGTATGATCTACAGAGAAATGCCCTATCTCAAAACAAAAATAAAGATATACAAAGGTAACAAAACTACTGGTAAATATATCAATTCTCTTGAAATGGATACATAGAGTCAATATAATAATTTTCTAAAAAGCAGAAGGCTTCTTTCTAGAAATTAGAAAATGTGTGTTTTATTTGGAAAAGTGAAAGATCAAAAATAGTCAGAAGGAGAAAAAAGAAGCTAAAGAAATACAGCTGCACTGTCAAGAAAAAAACAGAAATAAACATATATTCATGACTAATATATGGCAAATGGAAGTTGACACAAAACAAAAATGAGGGAGAAGTATGGACTAAACTAAGATTGGTCCTATGATCAGTCATAGGATATGATCAGTTGGCACATTATGCTAGTATACTATTGGAATGGTTAAAGATGGAAGATTTACTAACAGTATTGATTGTATTTTAGGTACATAGTTTGCTATTCGCTATAACAAGAAGATACAGGCACCCAAGTTTGTTATAAATTCAGTAAAAATGGTTAGTGTAAAAGCTTTAATGTCAGGTAAAGATTAGATTTTATTCATCTGGAAGGTTGATAAACTAGAACTTACAGGCCAAATACAACTTCCAGTCTGTAATATATAAACAAGTTAAATTATTTTCACATTTTATTAAGTGGAGGGAAAAAAAGCCAATAGTCCAAATAGCTTGAACGTCTAGAATGTTTGTTATCTGGTCTTTTAAAAAAAATGCTTACTAATTGAAGCAGAAGCAAGTAATCCCAGACATCACATTGGTATAGAGTATCTATTGCATAACACAATGAGGAAGGTGCAACAATGCTGAAATGAAACTTACTGTGGTTATATGTGAGCCAAAATGGTGCATATTTGTAATCCAAGCACTCAGGACGCTAAGGCTGAGGTATGTGAATTTGAGGCCACCCTGAACCACAAAACCAAGCTGTACCTATCCATAATCCTTGTACCCTATCTCACATATCATTTCCCCTGCCATCTGTTACAACTTAATGCTGCAGCATCTCTTATCCAGTCCACTTTCAAGGCCACCTCATTCTAAACAACTCTATTCTGCAAAAAGTTATCCTCCCAAAAATATAAACTCATGCAGCTGGAGAGATGGGTCAGTGGTTAAGAACACTGACTACTCTTCTGAAGGTCCTGAGTTCAAATCCCAGCAACCACATGGTGGATCACAACCATCTGTAATGAGATCTGATGCCTTCTTCTGGAGTGTCTGAAGACAGCTACAGTGTACTTACATATAATAATAAATAAATAAAATCTTTAAAAGAACAAACAAACCCATAGTATTATTTGATCTTTTCAAAAACTTTCAATGTCATTTGACTACACATTCAAGGGCCCAAATTACTGCCTAATTAACTCACATTAACTACTGTATTCACTATATACTTTATAGGAGTAATATTTAATTGGTGATCACACTACTAGTAGCAAGTCACTCAGTAAAATTATTAGTAATTACTGTCACAGATCATGTGATATTACAGCCAGGTCTCACAATGGGATGGATCTCCCTATTCTTGACTTTAAACACATTAAACTCCTCCTCTCTGCATTTCTAAAGACACAGGTCAAATCTTGGTTTTAACACTTAATAGGTATGACTTTGAGCAAACTATTTAACTTTCTGAACTTAATAAAACCTAGGACCATAGCCATATGCCACTAGGATGTTGAAAGAATAAATATAACATGAGTAAATACTGAAAGAGCAGTAATACTGGTAGACAGCAGTTTTCTTGAAAAGTGAGCATTTAAGCTAGGCATGGTAGCAGACACCTGTAATCTGAGCTTTCAGAAAGTGGAACCAAAAGGATCATGAGTTCAAAGTTCAGCTGATCTACACAGTGAGATCCTATCTCCAAAATCACTTAAAAGAACAAAGAGAAATGCATCCTTCTTTTTCTCACAATAAAGCAGAAATAAAGTTATTACTCAAAAAAATAGGTTCAGCTATAAAATCTATCTTTACTTTTCTGGGGGAACACCTTAATTCCAAAGATAGTACATCTGTGAGAAATTTTTCTATATGGCTAAGCAAAAAAAGATAAGGAATCTCATCTTACCATACGACTTATTACCAACTAATATGAATTATACTTTATTAAATTTACAAAGAATCAACATATGCCTAGGCTACATATAAAAGTAAGCTCTCTGGTTTGTTCTACCAGCCTACTACAAACATAAATATATACAAAATGTACTCCAATATCTATACATAATAAACCCATTTTTAAATGTCCTACTAGCATGCATACATTTAAAACCCATATAAAGTAACTATATTCAGAGAATTCACTGGATTTGCCTTATAACAGACTTTCACAGTATGGTATCAGGAGTTAAACTTAGAAAGCAAAGCAAAGAAGGAGTGGAGGAATGAGGAAAGAGAGCAACATAACATTCCACGTTGGTGTTTTCATTTTAATTTGCTTTCTCATCCTTCTCACTGATTTTGTCTACTTGTTCCTACCTACTTCATGGTAAGGAAACTGGGGGCATAGAAGGGATAAAGTCTTTTTAATAAATAATCCTGGGACAAATGAACCAACCATCAGAAAATACAGTTGGAGCCTACTTCCTACCATATATAAATTAATTACAAATGGATCAATGTCTTAAATATAAAAAATAAAAGTAAAGATTCTTAGAGCACGTTCTAACACTCAGGAGAATTATATGAGCTCAAGGACAGCCTGGTCTATGTATCAAGTTTCAGGCTAGCTAGAGCTACATAACGAGACACTGTTGATAGGTAGGTAGGTAAGTAGGTAGGTAGGTAGTGGGTGGGTGGATGATAGATCACTCATAACACACAGGCATCAATATTCAAGATACTGTACTGAAAAATGGTTTCTGAGATCCAAAATAAAAGCAACCAAAGAAAACCTAATACACTAAACTACCTAAATATTAAAATTTTTGTGATTTAGAAGGCATCACAATAAATCTAAAAATATAATCACAGAAAGACAAAACATTTGCAAATCATCTATCTGATAAGAGCTACTACTTAGAATATATTAAAATAATTCTTACAATTCAGTAAAAAAAAAGACAACTTACTAAAATTTGGACAAAGAGTCTGAATGGACACCTCTCCAAGGAACACACAAATGTCCACCAAGTAAAAATAATGCTCAGTATCATCAGACATTAAGGAATGGAAACTGAAACCACTGTTATACCAGAAGGTCCCAATAAAGAGGCAAGTTAAGGATAAATCTTGAGGGCTGGCCAGATGGCTCAGCGGGTAAGAGCACTGACTGCTCTTCCAAAGGTCCTGAGTTCAAATCCCAGCAACCACATCGTACCTCCCAATCACCAGTAGAGATCTGACATCCTCTTCAGGTGCGTCTGAAGACAGCTACAGACTACTTATTTATAATAATAAATAAATCTTTGGGCTAGAGCAAGCAGAGGTCCTAAATTCAATTCCCAATAATCACATGAAGGCTCATAACCATCTGTACAGCTACAGTATACTCATATACATAAAATAAATAAATAGATCTTTAAAAAGAAGGATAAACCTTGAGGGGCTGAAGAGATAGCTCAGCAGTTAAGTGCACCGACTGCTCTTCCAGAGGTCCTGAGTTCAATTCCCAGCAACCACATGATGGCTCACAACCATCTGTAATAGAATCTGATGCCCTCTTCTGGTTATGTCTAAAAACAGCTATAGCGTACTAATATAAGTATAATAAATAAATTAAAAAAAAAAAAAAAGATAAACCTTGACAGCAATTCAGTGTTTGCCTAGCATGTTAAAAGCCCTGGATTCCATCTCTAGTAATGTAAGGAATTGAGAAACAGATGGGGGGAGGAGAGGGAAATACACACAAATGTCACTTAGGTGGTTCCTAAAAGGCTGAACATATTTTAACCATATTACCCAACAATTTCACTTCTGTGTATATATCAAGAGTGAAAACACATATCTACTCAAAATTCTGTATGCAAGACATTTATAGCACCATTATTAACAGCCAGAGTAAGAAATCTAAAAGTCCATCACCTGAGGAATACATTAGCAAAATATAGTATATATCTACACAATAGAATATTCAACTGAAAAAAATGCAGTTCCAACACTCTGTGAAGCTGAGGCAGGAGGCTAGTGTGTTCAAGACCAGCCTAAACTACATGGCAAGTAGTCTCAAAACAAAAACAAATACACAAGGATAAACCCAAAACCATTATGTGAAATGAAAGAAACTAGGCACAAATGGCCATAGATCACATGATTCTACTTACTGGAAGTGGGAAGGAAAGTAAACACTGTTGAGGTACAAGTTTCTATGGGAATAGTGAATATGTTCTGGAAACAGGTAACTGTACAACTTTATGACCTTAATAAAATCTACTGATTTGGACATTTGAAAAGAGTGAATTTCAATCTAAGGCTAGCTTGAACTACACAGCAAGAGTCTGTAAAGAAAAGGAGTGAGGCAGTAAGGGAGAGGAATTTTACAGCAGCACTCAGAGAACAAAAGGATGATAGACACTATGCACCTTTCCCAATTACCTACAAGTGCTTCTTAACTCTCACTAAATATAGCCAAGGAAGGCGACATTCTTCTACCATGAGATATTAAATAACTCTTTGTTCCCAATGTTAACATCATTTTCCAAGGAGGAGCAAATTCCTCCATTTAACCAAAATAACTTTTACTGATCGTTTTGGTAAATCTTTCTTGGTCACACCATTTAAATGTATATCTCCCCAGAGAACATCCAAAATACCAATGCTTTTTGACATTTTATTACCATTACCGTATGGATAGCCATGTTTTTCTACAGTAAGAACACATAGTATTGGGTGTAATGGTACACACCTTTCATCTGAGCACTTGGACACAGACGCAGGCAAATCTTTGTGAGATCTATCTAGACCAGCTTGGTCTACAGGGTAAATTCTAGGACCACCAGGGCTAAAAAGAGACCTTAGCTCAAAAAAACCACCACCACCACCACCACCAATTCATTCATTCATTCATTCATTCATTCATTCATTCACTCATTCATTTAAAAAATAACAGGTTGCAAGAGAATTCTCTAACAACTAAGAAATCAAATGTTTTAGGTTCTAATCCCAAATTAATTTTGTAAGTTAGGAAAAAAAAACTGATGCTGAAAGGTATACTCATGACAGAAAAAAAAAAATCAGGATATTTAGAAAGAAAATAAATGTAGAAAATTAGGTACTCCTGATCCTTTTAATACTTTCTTTATATGAAACTTCAAAAGGGGGAAAACAAACAACTGTATTAAAATTACCTTATCTTTGGCCTCAGGCAGTGTGATTTCTCTAGGTTCTAACAGTGGAATTTCTCGAAGAGGTGGAACACATCTGACTATATCTGGTACATAGTGTGTGTGAAACAACGGTGGCATGGAATATCTTCGGTCACCTGATAAAGGCACTAGCTGGTTGATTATAGTTGGCTCTTGGTGGGGTGAATGGAAACGCTGCCGTTTACCATCAAGAGGAAAGGCTTTTTCATCGCTTATTCTCCTGAAAACAAGCAAATATACCTTAGTGACTAAAGTCACAGCTTCCTGACCAGAGAAGCATAAAACATGGAAACAGATAATAACAATGCAGTAACTCTTTGGAAAAGGCAGTATTGTAAACTCCCTGGTAGACTTTTACTATTTACTTTCATCAGAAGAAATGCCTTCCAATGCCTGACAAAAATAAAGATAATTAATGATATGCATTTGAACTACCAAAATGAGTCACCACATTGAACACATTATTAAAAAATGGCTACTTATGTATTATACAATCGCTAAGAATTAGATAACTAACAAAAGGTTACGTAAATTGAGTAATATATAGTGATACACACACACACACACACACACACACACATATATATTAAGGGCCTTTGAACAGATTTATGTTCTGGCTCATTGGTGGGAGGAAAATGGATATTTCTATAAAGGCTATAAGAGATATAAGACTGCAGGAAACACTTGAAAAAAAGCTGCATTTCAGATAATATGTGTTAATATAAATGTCTTGAGCATGATTAAAGTATTCTGATTACATAGGCTACATGTAAAGGAAAAGGCTGACATGTTTTAGCATAAAGTAAAGTAATGCCAACAATTTCCTTTCCTATAACTCAGGGGAACTGTGAGAGTAAGAAGAGACAAAACAAACAGCTGAGGTCTGCAACCAATGAATTTAGCAAAAGAGTACACCGATGTTCATTATACTATCTTTTACATATTTCACAAATTCAAATTTTTTCAAAAGAACAAAAAAATAATTAAGTCAGAACAGAAAGCCTGCCAAGCTTTTACAAAGCCCTGGGTTCAAACCCCAGTACCAGAAGGAAAGTAAGTTGACAAGGAAAATGATATTTACTAAGCTGTTCACATAAACTATCTTATGTCACAGAAAATGGTTCAATTCCTTTCTAGCTTTAAAATCCTTTGGCCCAACACCATCTAAAGGTTTTATTATTACACTGCTCCTCTGAGATTCTTCCAACTCTTCTATCTTTGCAGACTCACAAAATAACCAGAACTCCTACTCATACATAAAAGTATACAGGGCTAGACACATAAATGTTCATTTGTTATTTTTAATACTGAAAGAAATTACAGCATATACACTGAGTATCTTCAATTAAAATGCCAATTTCAATTTTAAAAAATATCTCTAACTATGAACTAATGGAACTTTACTCACGGCTTCTACGACAATTTAAAAAAAAAAAACACAAATAAAACTAATGAAGTTAATATTCTTAGAATCTGTATATAACTTTTCCAATGACAATCCAGAAAACTTGTAATGTTAATGATAAAGCCTTAGTTCTAGAAGCAGAAAGCTAGATTTCAAATTCCAGCTAAACCATCTGTGTCTGCATCCCTCAGCTTTTGTATAATGAAATGAATAGGCTACACTGTTCGTATAATTTTATACACCTGTTACATAGTTCTTAGGACTATAACATTTCTTCTAAAGACTCAGAAGTACTTACTTCCTTCCTCGAAATAATGGGGATGTTGAGGTCTGTATTGGACTGACAGTTCCATACGTCAGGGGCTGTAAGGACACAGCTCTAGACAAGCTACCAAAAGCAAAGAACAATAGTAGCATGAATATTTTTCCTTAGAACCAAAAATTCCACACAAACTAAATACTTTACTAGTCAAAAAACAAAACAAACACAGACTCCAAAGTTTAATGATATTTTCTTGGCGCTGGAGAGATGGCTCAGTGGTTAAAAGCACTGACTGTTCTTCCAGAGGTCCTGAGTTCAATTCCCAGCAACTACACGGTAGCTCACAACCATCTGTAATGGGATCCGATGCCCTCTTCTGGCGTGTCTAAAGACACTGACAGTGTACTCACACACATAAAATAAATAAATAAATCTTTTAAAAATAAAATAATATTTTCTCTATTTTCAAATACTGAACACAAAAATTTCTTATCAAAGAGAAAACATGGTTCAATAAAACACCATACTTACTCTACATTTTGAAAGTTGAATTGTGCATCTATAAGTTGCTGGTGTGAATAAAGAGTTGGTGAGAGAGCAAAGAAGTTATTATGCTGTTGGTGGGTTGGAGTGAAGGGTGGACGACCCAAAATTGAGTTTGGGAACATGCTCTTGTTCACTAAAAGTAAACATGTATTCTTCTACCTGTAATTTTAAAACATAATACTATAATTATTATAGCTTAAAGATGCAGAACTCTTTGATAAGTTTCTTCTACTTAATCAGCTATCAAATTAGTAAATTCATTTGCAAAGTTATTTCTGATAGTTAATAGGCTTTAAGTTCTACTATAGGTAACAAATCACTAATAGTTAATTCAAAATCTAAACCACATTCAAATACTTTCAATAGTATGCATGTTTCGAATTTTCTGATGAACTTACTCTAGTTAAGTTTACTTTAATAGCAACATATCTGCTATCCCCACTATTCTAACAACAAATCATTCAAGAAATTTAATTAAATGGCTCAGATTGTTCCATTTATTCACAACATAACTCATAAAAAGATACAAGCTATCATGTGATAACCTGACTGGGATATGGTACTTTACATATCTGAAGAAATGAAGAATGTTCGTCACCTACCAATTCATAAAATTCCAAGATTCTTCTCAATGTCTATACATAAAAGACACAATAAAATAGTGTTGTTCCATATAGGAAGAAAAATTATAGAGGACAATCAGAGCACCTCACTAACCTAGTAAGATACTAAATGCTCCTTTTTAAAAATTTTTTCAATGACTAATCCAGCAAAGGGGTAGATATGGTAGCATACAAAAACTAAATAAAGTAAACATGATATTCCCTGGCCACCTTCTTAAAACAGGTAATTAGAAAACTTAACTGAGGAACAGTGTACACGTAACAGTAAGAAAAAGGATACAACACAGTAAAAGGGTCTGCCATGAAAATGAGAGCACTTACTAGCTTATCTACAAGAAATGCTAGTAGCTGCCAAGCACATATATCTTCCATTTAGACTTCTAATAGCCCATGCCTAAAATAATATATTCACAGATCACCAAAGAGGAAAAAATGGGAAATATGCAAAAACTGTAACAATGAACAAAAAGGAAAAACAATAATTAATAATAATGATGATAAAAGCCTAAGAATCCAAGTATGCTATCATTTCAGCAAAGGTCATGAAAAGCAGAAAAAACGCACAACGAAGAAAATCACTGAATAAAAAATTGTCCTGGACTAAAAAATGACACATATACACAGATAGAATTTTAGAATATCCAGAGAAAAACAATTTATCAGTATTCCAGAGGAGGAAATATTAAGAAGCTGGGGATCAAAACTGTCTCTGGACTTTCTAATAGCAACATAAGCCATAAGACATAAATTAATGCCTTTAACTCTTTAAAGCTTAAGTAAAACATTCTTAAGACTCTGTCTATAGGGTAAAGGAAAATATTTGTAGAAACGGAGGATAAAAAAGAGAAAGGTGAGGCAAGGTAACATACACTAGTATAGTAGTAGTCCCAGCATTCAGGAGACTAAGGTGGGAGGTGCAAAACTGTTTTCAGCCACTGGTGACACAGAGCCAAGTGGATTCTCAAGAGTTCAAGGCCAGCCTGGTAGATAGTGAGTTTCAAGCTAGCTAGGGTAACATAATGAGACTGTCTCAAAAGGAAGAAAACCCACACTAGGGTAAATTCCCAAAATGATAGAAAAGAGAAGTTGATAATTGCTCAGTCAGTACAGAAAGATGACCTTAAGATAATAATCAAGAAATGCAAAATCAAAACAACTTTGAGATATCATCTTATCCCAGTCAGAAAGGCAAAGATCAACAAGAAATGAATAGCAAATGCTAGAGGGGCTTTGGGGAAAAGGGAACCCCCACTCATTCACTGTGGGATTACAAACTTGTCCATGCATTCTGGAAATCCTCAAAAAGCTAAAAATAGCTGAGTGTGGTAGTACACGCCTTTAATCCCAGCACTCAGGAGGCAGAGGCAGGAAGAGCTCTGAGTTCAAGGCGAGCTTGGTCTACAAAGAGAATTCCAGGAAAGCCAGAGCTACACAGAAAGAAATCTGTCTTGAAAAATAAAAAATTAAATAGGAGGGAAAAAAAAAGGAAAAAGCTAAAAATAAATCTACCATATTTTTTGTATTTGTATATATTTGTTATGAATTTGTATAATAATACAACATGTTTATGTTTATACATTGTATGTGTAAAGGATGACTTGGGCTCCAAAAACTACTAGATTTTCTTTTCTGATAAGCAAATAAAATAATAAACCACAAAAGCTTTTAATAAAGGAAAAATAATACCTACACAGTTAAATGAATTAGAGAAAACTAGAGAAAAACTATGAGGATTGGAAAAATTCTAAAAGTTAGAAAAAGGGCTGGAGGAGCCTGAAAAGAAACTAAAACTCATAAATTTTGTTCCTTGGTTTTTCAATTCTGTGGGATTAAAATCTCCCAGGTTGATAGATTCATCAATCCAAGGCAACTTATCATTATCAGATCTCACTCCAAATGCTTAACTCTAATTTGTACCAGAGACAAAGTATTTCCCATAGGAAATAAGTCTGTCCAATTCTTCAACCAAGTCTACACTTCCTGCTATAGGGTTTTTTCTTTGTTTTTTGGGTTTTTTTTTTGGTTGTTATTTTTTACAGTAACTGTTGACCTGTACTCTGAATTACACTGCTCAGAAGGAAGGGATGGTTAAGATTTGGTTCCCTTTACTTTGCTTCCCTAAACAAACTTCTCATTCAAAAAGAATCTTTTTCATGGGGTTTATGAAAAAATGTCATTAAGTGTTTAGCTATAATGAACTTTGCTTGACACATCATTTTTTTTGGAATACAGAAACTATGGACCTAAGTAAAAAGCATCTATACTTAGGAAAACTAGAACTAGAAAGTTCTATTTCAAGTCATGCACAGAGAGGCACACATCTGAAATCCCAGTGCTTGGAAAGCTAAGGGAAGATGATCAGCAATTTGAGACTAGCTGGGAAACCACAAGTTCACACCCAGCCTGGGCCAAAGAAAACTCGAAAAAAAAAAACACAACAAGAAAGTTCTTTCTCACAGCTAGCAGTAGTGGCACATTCCTGAAATCTCAGAACTCAGGAGGCTGAGGCAGATGGATGTGAAGTGTAAGTACAGCCTGAGTTTCAAAGGACTGAAAACCTATCTCTAAAAGCAAGCAAGGGGGATTGGAGTGTTCCAGCGTCAAGAGCACTGAGAGCTCTTATAGAGACCAAGGTACAGCCCTCATATCAACATGGTGACTCCAGTTCCAACAATGCTGTTTTCTTCTGAACCTAAACAAATCCTATATGTCTGCATTCAGAATTAAAGATGCAGAAATGCAAGTAATAAGCTCTTGCTTTTATTATCCCATTACAAGATCAAATCCAAACTAAGTAGAAGTCAAAAGATAATATGGTATCCACAACTACTCTACAGAGATGACTGCAGGGCAGTGGTGGCACATGCCTTTAATCCCAGCACTTGGGAGGCAGAGGCAGGTGGATTTCTGAGTTCGAGGCCAGCCTGGTCTACAGAGTGAGTTCCAGGACAGCCAGGGCTATACAGAGAAACCCTGTCTCGGAAAAAAAAAAAAAAAAAACCAAAAAAGCAAAACCAAAACCAAAAACAAAAAACCAGATGATTCTCGGCTTAAAATTTTCATAGCCAAAAATTCTAGGGAACATATCTAATTCAGTATATTCAAATGCAAAATAAGCATTAATTTCTATGTATTATTCTATTGAGAAAGGATCTCACTGTGTAGCCTTGCTGTCTTGGAACTCTATGTGGACTAGGTTGGTCTTGAACTCAGAAACCAGACTGCCTCTGAGAAACATTCATTCTTCTGGAGTCCTAAAATAAAATACTAGTCAGGTTCTCTCAGGAATTTTGACCCTTAAGTCAAACTTACCTGACAGACTTCAAAGCAGAAACATTCCTAAGAAATTTAACCAACAGCATTCTAGGCTTAACTGCCCTGCCCCATGATCCTCTAGAGATAAGAAAGTAAATCAAAACTGTTTTCTAATATACTTCAATAATGACTGTAATGATATTGAAACAATGATCTACTGCAAAAACACAGGGGAGCCAGGTGTGGTGGTACACACACATTTGATCCCATTGCTTAAAAGACAGAGGTAGGCAGATCTCTGTGAGCTCAAGGCCTGCCTGGTACAAAAACAAGGTAAGTTCTAGGCTATCTAAAGTTCTAGGCTATCTATAGAGAGAGAGACCCTGACTGAATAGCAAAACAAAATACAAGAGATGTTTATAAAATATAGTTTAATGAAATAAGGTCAAGTGAAACTATCACTATATCAGAACTTCATAAAATTTTAACTACTTTCTTTATAATCTTAATAAAGCTTCCCTCACTAGAGACTACCTGTAAGTTATTTCACATTTTCTGTGGTAGTATGAGAAACAGATAGTATCCTACTTTTCATACCTTAAAAGTTACTGGCTTTTAAATCTGTATGCAACAGTAAAACAGGATAATCTAGGTAAAATGTGTACTGTTTTTAAAAACCATTGTACCACTTCTTGCCAAAAGAACTTTAAAGACTGCTTTGTCTAATATGCTTAAATCGAGGCAAGATTAATACAGGTTCATGTGTAAATGAACAGACACAAGACAAGACAGTAACAGAGAGAGTATTTCTAATGGTAACAGTATTTGGTCTCTTAATTTGCAAATGGAATTAACTGTAGTCAAATTGATCTCTCCAACAAGTTATACATTACTCAAGTTCACTTAACTGTCTCTTTATCAAGATTCCTTAGAAAGCAGCAGTTACCTACTTTAAACAAGAGCTGTATGGTTAAATCAAGTTATGTGTCCTCTCTGTCCAAGTGTCTTGAATCAGCTCTTTTCTCCACAACAGAAGTGTAACTCCTAAATCCTGCTCAGCATGCACTGTCAAAACCACCTTCAGGCTTTGAACAGGGCATTCTTTTTATTAAAAATTAAAAGAGAAAAAACCAGCAAAACATGGCTCCAAATGGACGTTTCTCAAATGACCAAATTTCACTTGGAGCCTATATCTATATTTCTCGATCATATACAATTGGGGCTACTCACACCAGCCAATGTTTCTATTACAGGTTACTAATCAGTACAAATTAATAGTGTTAATAGTTGTTAACACGCCGGGCAGTGGTGGTGCAGGCCTTTAATCCCAGCACTTGGGAGGCAGAGGCAAGCGGATTTCTGAGTTTGAGGCCAGCCTGGTCTACAGAGTGAATTCCAGGACAGCCAGGGCTAACAGAGAAACCTTGCCTCGACACCCCATCCCACCCCACCCCAAAAAGTTGTTAACACAACAAAGCCCTGTAGTACTAAACTATATAAACTATGATGGTAGTGTGACCTCACAAAAACCATACACTAAACACGTTAAGCTTCCAACACTGTTTGACCTGAACAATTTTTTCCTCTTCCTTTTCTTTTATCAACAAACTAATTATTTTAAACAATATTCAAAGGGGCAAAACAAGAGAAGAAACTTAAATCACAGATACAAGTAAACACATAGGCCCTTGTGTTCGTAACCAGATAAAATGGAGAGCTTAACCACAAATCTGACTAGGAAAAGTATATTCGACCATCAGCCAGTCCCAACCTGGGTTTTTACTGAGATGATTCCACGCTGTTTAAATTAACTGTCTTAAAGATAAAGACACAAGAGTTAACTAATTTAGACATTTACCTTAGGTCTCCACTGCCTTTTGGAACTCCAAGAGGGAGTATCAAGACAGTCTTACTCTTTCGGTCTACAGAGTGAGGATAGGGCGGGAGACGACATGAGAACTAGCGAGAAGGCAGAAATCAGAGAGAAACCAGCGGCGCCAACATTCTTCACAAAGTCCACCGGCCTGGGAACGCCCCTAATCTGGGGAGCCCCTGGATAGCGCCAGGCTCTCCCGCGCAAAACACAACGCCAGTTTCAGAAAAGTTGCACGCGCCCGGCCGGGGACCTGGGCCTGCACACCTGCATCCCCACCAAAGTCCCTGAACTCACCGGCGTCCACGCCGAAGGGCCGAGCAGGGCCCAGCGGCACTGCCCGCCAACACGCTCCCAGGCCTGAGCTGCCGCCGGAGCAGGCAGAGGTAGGCGCAGCCCGCGGCACGGCGAGGCCCAGCTCGGGCGGGCAAGCGGCGGAGAGTCGCGAGCCCAAGGCCAGGCTCGCGCGGGCGTGAAAGGCTGGAGGTGGCGACAAACAAAAAGAAAGAGGAAAAAAAAAAAAAAAGCGGAAGACTAAAAAGTCGCCGAAAAGGCGGCGTAGACAACCCTGTCACAGATACCCGGAAGATCAACGTGACCCCGGAAGGGAATAAGCAGCGGGAGCCAAGGGTCAGACTTCCGGCCGCAGACACTGGAGAGCGCGTTTGCTGAACTGCGCAGGCGCACTGCTTCCCCGCCTTGTTCCAGCCCGTGAATCTGCGGGTGGCTTCTAAGGCAGTGGGAAGGGAAGGGACAGACCGGCGGCCACGCTCTATCTGCGCCGGGTCCAAAGTCAACTCCGCTGCTGGCCGTTTCCTGCAGGCCTGTTCTGTCCATAGAGGGCCTTCCAGGAGCTATCCAAAACCAACCTCCACATTGCTGGAAAAATCAGTATTAAATTTTGGGTGATTTTCTCAAAAAAAAAAAAAAAGTTTCTTGGAGACAAAAAGATGCCTATAATAATGCCCAAAACACTGCACCCTGCCCTAGTTCGCACTCAGTTGTCCAACAAGCACTGTTGGTTCTTATTGAGAGAGCTTTAGTATCTGGTGAAACTATCTAAACTGCTTGATTTATTGATGTAAATCTGTAAACAATAGCCCCGTTTTGTCCACATAGGAAGTATAAAAATATGACTCTCCCAGTCCCGAAAGTAATGATTTGTTTACTGCTTTTTGGTTTTCTTATTGTTTCTTCTGTTTTTTTTTTCCCTTTTTTTAGTTAAATTTTTAATTTTCCTACTTTCTTAACTCACAAACTGTGGTGATGCTTAGAGTGGTTTGATAACTTACTATATGAATAATAATTTAGCTGGATTCCACTTATTTTGATAAGAGTTTTCATTTCACTAGATGTGCAAAATCTTTATAAATTATATCTGAATCATTTAAATAATTTTTAAAAACTTGTCACGTGCTTCCGAGTATCAGCTGATGTAGTAAATGTTTATTGTGCTTTGGTAATAAAGTATGTTCTACAGTTATTGTGTAGAATGTTTTATAAATGTTAATCAAGTTGATCCTCAACATCCGTATGGTTTCCTGTCGTCTTGCGTGTCCTTCCAGTCATAAGAAAGGCATATAAGAGCCAGGTAGTGGTGGCGCACACCTTTAATCCCAGCACTTGGGAGGCAGAGACAGGCAGATTTCTGAGTTCCAGGACAGCCAGGGCTATACAGAGAAACCCTGTCTCGAAAAACCAAAAAAGAAAGAGAAAAAGGAAGAAAGAAAGAAAGAAAGAAAGAAAGAAAGAAAGAAAGAAAGAAAGAAAGAAAGAAAGTGTAAGGAAAAATTAAAGCTTTAAACCTGTGCTGACTAGGAAGAAAAGTTATGGGCCTAAGAATCCATCACAAACTGGCCACATAGGCCTGGGAAAGAGCAAACAAGTTGTTAGATATCATAAGAGCTGGCAGGTCAAGAAGACATAAAACTAATAAACATAGAGGAAAACATGTCTAGGCAAACGAGGACATGTCCAGGAGGGCTCAGGCCTGCAGAGACGTACCTGGCAGACACTAAGTAATGGACCATCTGGTCCTCTCAGATGTGGTTTAAGGTCAGATGCTTTGTTGACTCAGATTAACACCAACCTTAGGAATTTTCCACTCTGTTCTGCACGTAATAGTTAATATTTGAACTAGCCAATCATGTATGACCACACATCCCTTTGTTCCCTCAGACCTTTTCCCTATAAAAACCCCTAACTTTCAAGCCTCGTGGTCGGCTCCACTATCTCCTGCGTGAGATAGGTGTGGTGCCGAATCAGGGCGTCCTGAAATTAAAGTGTACCTCTTGTAATTACATCAAGATGTGGTCTCTCGTGATTCCTTGGGTGTACACCCTCCCGAGATTTGAGTGGGGGTCTCCCCCAGGGGTCTTTCAAAAGAAAGAAAGAAAGAAAGAAAGAAAGAAAGAAAGAAAGAAAGAAAGAAAGAAAAGAAAGAGAGAAAGAAAGAAAGAAAGAAAGAAAGAAAGAAAGAAAGAAAGAAAGAAAGAAAGAAAGAAAGAAAGAAAGAGGCATATAAGAAGCATATAAGAAGGCTGGGAACTGTAGGTCAGTCGCTCAGCTTATCAAGTGTACTACTTTGCTTCTGTGGCAGGGGTGTGGAGATGTCCCCAGAGTAAGAGTTTTAGCTCTAAAGGGAAAGGCTTCCTGGCAGTAGGGATTCAAAGAATACCAGAAATCACATCACACAACAAACCTCATGAAATAGACTAACAAAGAGTGGACAGTCCAGGAGGGTGACTGCCTCTGCTCCACTAAGCAGCCCCAGAGAACTGGGCAGAAGACGGTTTGTGTAGCATTTCTTAGAGGATGGGGGATGAAGCTTTCCAGAGTGGCCTGCGCTTGGAAGGATTTTATGGTCTGATTTTGGGGCAAGCACAGTGATTGGTGTTTTGTTTTGTTTTGTTGCTTTGTTTTCTGTAGAGTGGGGCCTAACCACTCTCACATACCCCAGGGGCTTGGAACAGCCTTTACAACCTTTAAGTAGGTTTGGGGGAAGGGGGCGGAGAAAGGGGTGGGAGATGGGGTGGTGATTGGCTCTGGAGCTCCTCCGGGATAAGACCTAGCCATTGGAGCTCTTAAGGGACTGGGCTTGGTTGTAGCACCCTCCAGGGGTCAGGACCAGCATCCAAAGTAGTATGGAGGTAGAGCCTAGCAGCTGGAGGTCTTCAGGGGCAGGGTTTACAAAGGGAGTCTCTACAACCACAGAGAAAGTGAGTTGGTGTGAACAGCCAATGGGTATACTATAATGGCTAATCAGTTTTGGTTTGTTTCTTTGGTTTCTTGATTAGGGTCTTACTATGTAGTCCTGGCCATCCTGGAGGCATTTTAATAGCTGAGAAATTAGTCTACACCAAAAATAATCAGAAGAAATATGGAAGGAAACTACATAAACATTAAAAGAAAAATTTATTTTATTAGTCAAGGTTCTCTAGAGAAACAGCACTGATAGAATGAAAAGATACATATATTATATGTATGTATATATATATATACATATACATATATATGCATGTATAGGAACATATATACATATATTTGAGATTTATTAGAGTGGTTTACAGTCAGTGGCCTAATTATTCCAAGAATAGCTGTCTCCTGATAGAAGAAGAATCCAGTAGTTGTTGAGTCCACCATGTCTCAGATGGTTTTCAGTATGCAATGGAAGGAGGCTGTTAATGCCAATGAAGGAATCAACTTGAAAGCAAGGATAAGGGGAAGTAGGCAAAAAAAGCAAGCTTCTTTTTCCATGTCATTTTTATAGGCTGCCACTAAAAAATATAGCCCAGATATAAGGTGGGTCTTCTTACTTCAAATGATCCAATCAAGAAAAATCCCTCACAAGTTTATTCTGCACCTTAGGTTTGGGTTCAGGATATTATCAAGATATATATTTCAGATATACTCAAGTTGACCACTTTAAATATCCATCCCATCTACCAAAAGGATATTGCAAATCTAATGTTATATATGCACAACATATAAGAACATCCAAGTTCATGAAGAAATACTACTACAGCTAAAACCACATATTAATACTCAGTGATAGTAGGTGACTTTAGTACTCTTTTCTCACCAACAGAGAGGTCATTCAGACCAGAACTTATCAGAGAAATGGTGACATTAGATAGTATCATAAATATAGTGGATCTAGGAAATATTTAGAGAACATTTCCCCCAAACACAAAGGATATAGTTTCTTCTCAGCCGCTCATGGAACTTTCACCAAAACTGACCAGATATTTGGACATGAAACAAGTATCAACAAATATAAGAAATTAAAAATCACCCTGCTTCCTATCTGACCACCATGGAGTAAAATTGGATAACAGCAGCAACAGAAAGTATACAAACTCATGGAACTGAACAATTCACTGTTGAATGAAAATTCGGGCAAGAAAGAAATTACATTTGTGTTTTTTAGAACTTAATGAAAATGAAAATAATATTTCCAATCATACGATGAAATGAAAGCAATTACAAGAGACAAATCATCATGGTGCTTACATCATAATACTAAAGTTATCTCATATTAGTACTTTAACAGCACCCCTGAAAGCTCTAGAACAACAAGAAGTAACACCCCAAGTCATGGATGGCAAGAAATAATCAAATTCGATAAAATAGAAACAAATAAGAAAAAAGCAATACAGAGAATCAATGAATTGACAAATAGGTTCATAGAAAAAAAATCAACAACTTGACAAACCCTTAGCCAAATTAATGAAAAGACAAAGAGAAGATCCAAATTAATGATACTAGAGATGAAAGGGGGATATCACATCAGACACTAAGATAATTCAGAGAACCATAAGAACATACCTTTAAAAATCTGTACTCCACAAAACCAAAAATCTAAAAGAAGTGGATAAATTTCTCAATATATACACAACCAACCAATGTTAAATCAAGTTCAATTTAAACAAACCCATAATACTTAGTCAAATAGGAGCAATAATTAAAAGTCTCCTAACCAAAATAACCCAAGGCCAGATGTATTCTACCAGTGCAGAATTCTACCAGATGCTACAGGAAGAATGAACACCATTACTCCTAAAATTATTCCCACAAGATAGAAACTGAAGGAACAGTTCCTAATTCTTGTGAGGCTACTATTACTCTAATACCAAAACTACACAAAGATCCAACAACAGAAGAAAAATTATGGACCAACATCCCTTATGAACACAGATAAAAATATTCTCATTAAGATACTTGCAAATTGAATCTGAGAATGCATCAAAAAGACTATCCATTACAATCAAGTTGGTTTCATCTCAGAGATGCAGGAATGGTTCAACATATGTAAATCAATAAATGTAATCCACCATATAAACAGGCTGAAAGACAAAAGCCACATAATCATCTCATTAGATGAAAAAAGGGCCTTGACAAAGTCAACTCTACCTTGTGAGAAAAGTCCTGGAGAGATCAGGGAATACAACAGACATATATCAATATAATAAAGGTGGTTTACAGCAAGCCCACAGCCAACATCTACCTAAATGGAGAGACAGGCAAAGCATTTCCACTGAAATCAGGAACAACACAAAGATGTCCACTCTCTCCACTTTCAGCACTTGGAAGGCAGAGGTAGCAAGATCAGAGTTCAAGGCCAGGATAGGCCATATGTCTAAATGAAGAATCCAGGCCAGCCTGCTCTATATGTCTTTTAAAAAATGAGTTAAGTATGCATTTACATGGGCTCCTAGGACATTGAAAAAAAGTGCACACTCATACCAAAACTTGTGCACAAATATTCCCAGCAACTGTATCTGTAATAGCCAAAAATTGAAAGGACGCAGTGTCTATTGACGGGTAAGTGGTATTAAAAAAATCATAATTTATCCATTCAATGGGCTTTTATTCAGAATAGAAACAAACTACTGTTCCGTGCAACAACATAGATGGAAGTAATGATGATCACAGAAAGAAATGGGACCAACCCCAAATGCTTGCAAAGGAGCACTGATTCTGAAAACATGCCAGAGGTAGCCTGGGAGATGGAGTAGGGACAGAGAAGGATAGGGGGAGAGGAGATTGCAAGGGTGTATGAGGAAGCTCCCTGAGAGTAATACTCATGATCATTACCTTGATAATTAGAGTGTGTATATGTATCTGTGCATAAGATTATATGCAACTCATCATCTCAAATACACCTAAAAATTCTACTAGAGTTAGAAAGAAGCTCTTGGTCCATCTTGCAATTGGACTGAGTCTCTGTGCATGATTTGTAATATGCTGGATGGGTCATTCAGAAGTATGAGTTCACTGAATTATGAAGTTGTTTTCAGAGAGGATTAATTGAGGAAAGAATATTCATCCTGAATGTGAGAAGCACCCATGACAGTAGCTGAGAACCTATGCTAAATATAAAGAGTACCACAATCTCTTTCTATGTGTCCTAGTACATGGAAATGTGAGGAACCCTGGCCATATGCTACCACCACCATGAATTTCACCATGAGCAACAGGGCCATTTTGAATTGTGCGTCAAAAGAAAGCCTTCTTCTCTAAGTCACTTGTTGTCAGCAGGCTGTTCAAAGAGATGCTAATAATCACTAGCTTACAGGTCTTTCTTGTAACAAAAGAGGAAAGGAGTCATAATATATCCATTGAAGAAACTTAGAAGAAATTTATCACAGGACCAAGAGCTATTCCTTCCTTCCTTCTTTCCTTCTTTCTTTCCTTTTGCTCTCTTTCTTCCTTTCTTTCTCTCTTTCTCTTTTGAGACAGGGTCTTTCTACATAGCCCCAGCTGTCTGAGAACTGACTGTATAGACCAGTCTGGCCTCAAATTCACCAAGATCTGCCTTCTCTGCCCCCTAAGTACTGGGATTGAAGGTGTGCATCAATATGCCTGGCTCAAGAGCTCTTTCTTTGTGTATGAGTTATATTAGTCCAATCATAAATTTATGAGTTATGTTAGTCCAATCATAAACCTATCTTCAAAGCTTCTCCACTTTTGATTAAACTTTGTTACATATTAAAGATAGAGATGCTTCAGAGAAGATAGCATTAATATGTAGCTTATAATTTCCTTGCCATGAAAGACTAATTGGAATGAATGCACTAATTGTTAAATAACAGCAAGAATAGATACAAATACCTGCGACATGCCAGTAATTCTAGAACCAGCAGACAGAGGGAGGCAAGAGAATCAACATTCAAAGCCTGCCTGGCCTACATAACAAATTCAAAGACAGTCTATGATACATACTGAGACTCTGTCTCAAAAAAGCAGAAGCCACCCAAGCAACAACAAATACAGACTTGAGGTTGTGGCTCAGAGATAGAATACTTGCTAAGCATGCTGTGGGTCCTTGGATCCAAACCCTAGCCCTGTGAAAAATAGCAATCACAGTAATAATAGCTATTAATATATCTTGTATCTGTTAGTGCCTCTTGTTCATCTTGAGGATGAATAAGACTGACCTGGTGACCTCCTTCATATAGCTTCAAGTTATAGAGAGGGTACAGGAACATTTTAACATTTAGAAGACAGTAATTTCATGATATTAACAGAGAAAATGAAAATATATTTTACTATAAGAATAAATAACTTGGGCAACTAACTTGTTACAGAAGGCAAGGTGATCACAGGTCTGTGCTCCTAAGATCTCTTAAGTGCAGAGTACAGTCGACTGACAAGCCAAGGTGCTGTGTCTTTGGATATACCACTACATTGGTGAAAGAGGCAGTGCTCCTCCTATAGAAACCAGCTAATGACTGAGCAGTGTTGTGTGACACTATTCTTGTGGAGATGTTAATAAATGTCTGCTCATCCTAGATAGGGATCCAGAGACCAACTGAAATAAGGATTCTGCCAAAGTCCAGCTTGGTGACCCAGTGAGTTTTGCTGGTGTCACTTATAGAAGTATAGGTGAGAGGTCACTTATAGGAACACAAATGATTCAAAGACATGTACATCCACCCACCCCAGCATGGATGACAGCTCACAAAAGCTAGAAACCTGGAGATTCAGGCAGACCATTCAACAGGTTAGAGTATGCTTTCCATGTAGCTCGGTTGGGCGGAGTCTCCTTCAAGCCACTTGGCAGCCAGTCTCTGCTTCTTCCAGGCAGTTCGGCTAGTCTGCCTTTTCCAAGCGGGTTGGCTGGGATTAGAGAAAGTATCTTAGCAGGTCTTACTACTTCTATAGGCAGGGGAGGAAGACGCCCAGTGAACCTGATCAGCTTCAACGATTTCTAGGCCATCTAGTTGTTTACTTCCCTGCTTAGCCAGGTTCCCTGCAGGATGGAATGTTTTAGAACATCCCTTGTTTCACCTCTCTTTTAACATCCTGTGTCTTAACAAACTTTCCTCCAAAATGGAAGCTTTTAATTTAGAAGAAATGGGTACACAACACTCTGGCAGGGACACTGGTGTTAGTGCATTTCTGTACAGTGCAGGGCTCCTCTCATGGGTAAACCTGGCTAAGGAGTTTCCCACTGACCAAAGTCATCTTCAATTCAATCTCCTTCCTTCTTCCTCTCCTTAATTGTTTCCAGAGACTTGCAAGCACACACACATAGACATACACACACAGAGACACACACACAGACACACACACCAAACACACACAGAGACACACACACAGACACACACACCAAACACACACAGAGACACACACACAGACACACACACCAAACACACACAGACACACACACACAGACACACACACACAGACACACACACATACACCAAACACATACACATACACACACACACACCACACACACACCACACACACACACAGACACACAGACACACACACACATACAGACACACACAGACACACACACATACAGACACACACATACAGACACACACACACAGACGCACACAGACACACACACACCACACACAGACACACACACACAGACACACACACACCACACACACACAGACACACACACACATACAGACACACAGACACACACACATACAGACACACACAGACACACACACATACACCAAACACACACACATACACACAGACACATACACACATACAGACACACACAGACACACACACACAGACACACACACACACATACACACACACAGACACACACACACACAGACACACACACACACCACACACACACACATACACACAGACACACACACATACAGACACACACAGACACACACACATACAGACACACACAGACACACACACATACAGACACACACACAGACACACACACATATAGACACACACATACAGACACACATACACACACACTCACACTTAAAATAACAAATCTTTTAAAATATATTTTAAATAAGTCCAAACCATCTCAATTTTCCTCTCCTTTTATTTTTTGGCATCGAGGAGTGTCTGCAAAGCGTGTGTGATTCCATACAGACAAACTAATATCATAGCTCTTAGCTTCCATTACTTTGAAAGCTATAAAAACCAATGTAAAATAGCATTCTGAGCAATATTTACAATGTACAATACTCTTGAAATAAATATAATGTATAAATTTTACAAATCAAAGATGTACTTGCTGCGAAATGAGGATCTATGATAATATGCCTCAAGGGTTGATTCAAATATCTGAAGAGAAAAACTATATGAATTAACTAGATGAAAATATTTCACTGAATCAAGTAATAGTTTAAATTAGTGAGTTTCTTTAAGCCAAGAACTGAAATTATATAGGTATGTGGACTTTTTGAAGTTTTGTACAAGTTAATAAATGCTAAGGCTATGTAAAAATATAACGTAACAATTTGCTGGAAGATGTTGCTATTAAGGGAGCAGTCCACCATGTCTGGATAGCTCTCTAGACTCCCTTTCTCAGCAGCGCTTCCTCTTCTTCCCTGACCTTATCTGGAGAGTGTCTCTCGGCACAGGTGCCTGGCCTTATCTGGAGGATAACCCTGCACTGAGCTTCCTGCAAGCGTTGCATGATTCAGTACCTAAGTCCCGCTCAGCCCTTCCACTCTATGACTAGGTACTGTGTTATGACCAATCATCTCTTCCTGACCATAACCCCCAAACCCTTATATATCCTACTCCTGGAGCAGTAACTTAGAGCTGTCTCTCCAGAAACCATTCCATCATACTCAGAGCTTTGCTCCCCACTTCTGCTCCCTCTGCCCTTGTGGACCAGTGGCTAATGACCCTAGTGGAAAGGGAGACCCACAAAAACTATTAATTTCATGTCTTTCATTCCTTAATTATTATCGCTATACATATAAACTAACATATAAAGATAGGATATATATAACATATAATATAGGATATGTAATCACTAGTGGATAAATTTATGATACAACCTGCTAAGTTCATTTAGTGTTGCTTACCACTTAATTTTTATATTATATATATATGAAATATGAATGTATATAAAACAAAAATAAAATATATAAAGACAATATAGGTTATGTACTATCACTAATGGATAAATTTATATATTTTTAATTGGATATTTTGTTTACATTTCAAATGTTATCTCCTTTCCAAGTTTCCCCTCTGAAAACCCCATCCCATCCCTTCTTAGCCTGCTTCTATGAGGGTGCTCACTCACCCATCTACCCACTCCCACCTCACAACCCTAGCATTCCTATACATTGGAACATCAAGCCTTCACAGGACCAAGGGCCTTTACTCCCATTGATGCCAGATAAGGACCTTTCAGCTCCTTTAGTCCTTTCCCTAATTCCTTCATTGAGGTCCCTATGCTCAGCCAATACAAACCTCCTCATCTGTATTGGTCAGGATCTGGCAGAGCCTCTCAGGAGACACCTGTATGAGGCTCCTGTCAGCAAGCACTCCTTGGCATCAGCAATGGTGTCTGGGTTTGGTGTTTGAATATGGGATGGATCCTCAGGTGAGGCATTCTCTGAAGGCCTTTCTTTCAGTCTCCGTTCCACTCTTTGTCCCTGTATTTCCTTTAGACAGGAGTAATTATGGGTTAAAATTTTGGAGATGGGTGGGTGGTTCCATCCCTCAACCGGTATAGGGAGCCTGCCTAACTTCTGGATATGGTCTCGATAGGTTCTCCCTCCCTTTTGTGAGGTATTTCAGCTAATGTTATCCCCTTGAGGTCCTGGGAGGCTCTTGCTTTCCTTGCATCTGAGACTTTCTGGTTGCTACCCCCAGGCCCCCATTCCCCATTGCTACAGACCTCTGCTCAATTTCCTGACCCTCTGTACATCTCCTCCATCTCCTCCCATTCCTGATTCTGCTCCTCTTTTTCCCCTCCCCATCCTCTCTTACTCCCAAGTCCCTCCTACCCTCTACTTCCCATGGTTATTGTTACCCCTTCTAAGTAGGACTGAAGCATCCATACTTAGGTCTTCCTTCTTCTTGAGCTTCATATGGTCTGTGAATTGTATTGTGGGTATTCTGAGCTTTTTGCCTAATATCCACTTATCAGTGAGTGCATAGCATGTGTGTTCTTTTGTGACTGTGTTACCCCACTCAGGATGATATTTTCTAGATCCATCCATTTGCCTGTGAATTTTGTGAAGTCATTGTTTTTAATAGCTGAGTAGTAATCCATTGTGTAAATGTACCACATTTTCTGTATCCATTCCTCTATAATGTGTGCTTTGATCTTTAATAATGTGGGTATCCTTGTATTTGGAGCATAGATGTTCAAAATTGAGAGTTCATCTTGGTAAATTTTTCCTGTGATGAGTATGAAGTGTCCTTCCTTGTCTTTTTTTGATAACTTTTACTTGAAAGTTGATATTATTCAATATTAAAATGGCTACTCCAGCTGCTTTCTTGGGACCATTTGCTTGGAAAAATGTTTTCCAGACTTTCCCTCTAAGGTAGTGTCTATCTTAGTCACTGAAGTGTATTTCCTGTATGCAGCCAAATGCTGGGTCCCGTTTACACATCCAGTCTGTTAGTCTATGTCTTTGTATTGGGGAATTGAGTCCATTAGTGTTAGAGATATTGAGTAATAGTGATTGTTGCTTCCTGTCACTTTTGTTATTAGGGGTGGAATTATGTTTTTGGGGCTATCTTCTTTGGGGTTTGATTACTTTCTTGCTTTTTCCAGGGTGTAGTTTCACTCATTGTGTTGGAGTTTTTCATCTATTACCCTTTGTAGGGCTGGATTTGTGGAAAGATATTGTGTAAATTTGGTTTTGTCATGGAAT
>NW_022196914.1:53640289-53654955 GCF_008632895.1 Mastomys coucha
GATCTCTTTCCTAGGTTTTCTATCTCCAGGGTTGTCTGCCTTTGTGATTTCTTTATTGTTTCTATTTCGTTTTTAGATCCTGGATGGTTTTGTTCAAGGTGAAGACCTATTTTGTTGTGTTTTCCCGTAGTTCTTTAAGGGATTTTTGTGGTTTTTCTATAAGGGCTTTTACCTGTTTACCTGTGTTCTCTTCCATTTCTTTAAGGGTTATTTATGTCCTTCTTAAAGTTCTCTATCATCATGAGATATGATTTTAAATCAGAGTCTTGTTTTTCTGGAGTGTTGGAGTATCCAGGGCTTGCTGTGGTGGGAGAACTAGGTTCTGATGATGCCAAGTAGTCTTGGTTTCTGTTGCTTTTCTTGTCCTTGCCTCTCGCCATCTGGTTATCTGTGGTGTTAGTAAGTTTTGCTGTCTCTGACTGTGGCATGTTCTTTCTGTAAGCCTATGTGTCAGCACTCCTGGGAGACCAGTTCTTTCCTGGTAGGATTTGGATAAATTAATAAGACTGCCTTCTAAGTTTATTTACTGTTGCTGACTTGGATATATTTTTAGAGCTGATTGCTTCAGATTATATGGTCTCTCAGGAGCTTATTGTCTGGAAAAACTACTCTCCTCTCATCAACTATTAACTGCCTGTAGCTCTTCCCCTAGAGTTGGAACTTGAGAAATTTTGGCATGTTGATTGGTATTGTTATTTTTTTAAAGATTTGTTTGTTTATTTATTTATTTATTTATTTATTTATTTAATGTGTATGAGTACACTGTAGCTGTACAGATGGCTGTGAGCCATCATGTGGCTGCTGGGAATTGAACTCAGGACGGCAGCCCTGCTCACTCAGGCGTAATACACTGTAGTTGTCTTCAGATGCACCAGAAGAGGGCATCAGATCTCATTATGGGTGGTTGTGAGCCATCATGTGGTTGGCTGGGATCTGAACTCAGAACCTTTGAAAGAGCAGTCAGTGCTCTTACCCGCTGAGCCATCTCACCAGCCCCTGTTATTTTTTTAATATAAAAATTTCTTTACAATACTTATGAGTCCACATTAACCTTCTCCCATACGTCTCTGCTACCTGGTTAGGATTCCATTCATTCATTCACTCACCCATTCAATCAACAAACAATTATTTAATATATTGTGTTTACAAGATTCTATTCTGGGTAAATAGTCTCCATAAGGATGTCACCTTTTAAAAGATGGAAATGAAGGTAATGAATGCCGAAACAGAAGAAACAGCTGCTTACAAATGGAGCCCAAAATTCAGGACCAGAAAAGTTATAAGCAAGGGTTGAAATCTTTTCATGAAGGACAAGGGTTTAATTCAAAGAAGTCTTTTTTCAAAAGAAAACATAAAAGAGGGGCTAGTAGAAAAGTAAATCCATCATGCAGGAAGATAATTCCCATGAGTATCAGAATTTAATACTTAGTTTCTAGATTTCTCTGTTTGTATTTTGCCTTACTTTATATCATAGTCTTACAAGTTCTTCTTTAAAAAGTTCCACTCAGAGCATTTTTTAGGGTGATGCTAACCAGATGGCTTTTTCTAATCTTCTACAGGGAGAAAATGCAAAGCAGGACTTGAAGCTAGCACTGCCACCTACAATCGAGGACTGTGAAAAGGAAAAAGATTGAAACTCCAGTCATCTGGGTATTTGTCCAAGCTGCCAGAAAACTAAGAATAGATCTTTAGAGCAGGGCTTCTGGTTTATACAAAATAGAAATGTGTTTAAAATAAAATAAGGAAAGAAAAAGAGCTTCAAAGCCTTGGCATTATTTGAAAACATAAAGTCTGGTTGCCTATGTATTTTATCTTTGTTTCATCTTGTCATTCTACTCACCACCTAGGCCCTTGTGCAAGATACCTTTCTGGTGTGTGTGTGTGTGTGTGTGTGTGTGTGTGTGTGTGTGTGCACGCGCGTGTATGCGTGCTCATTTGTGAGTGGGAGAGAGGAAGCATGCATGTACTGCAGCATGTGTCTTGGAATCATGGGACAATCAAGTGTATCAATCCTCATCTGTCACCTTGTTTGAGACTCTCTTTCTGCATGTTACACACACTGAGCTATATGCACACCTCCAGGGATTCTCCTGTCTCTACCTTCTGTCTCCCTGTAGAGGCAAAATTAGATTTTCCTACTTGAATAGAGATACTAGACTTGCCTCTTTGTTAGTTTGAGTAAATTATTAATGCTGTCCAAAACTTAGTAAGGCTAAACATTAATGCTTAGTGCCATTAAAACTTGTGTAAAGGCCAGGCAGTGGTGGTGCACGCCTTTAATCCCAGCACTTGGGAGGCAGAGGCAGGCAGATCTCTGAGTTTGAGGCTAGCCTGGTCTACAGAGTGAGTTCCACAACAGCCACAGCTACACAGAGAAACCCTGTCTCAAAAAAACAAAAAACAAAAACAACAACAACAACAAAAAACTTGTGTAAAGATGCTATTATCAAATGTCTAATAAAGTTTATTAGGAATAGTTGGATTAAAATTTAACCATTCAACTGCCTGTCTCATATTTTTTGGAGTTTGACTAAATAAATGATTAGTCTTAACCATTTGTGATGGTTTGTATATGCTTTGCCCATGAAGTAGCACTATTAGGCAGTGTGGCCTTGTTGGAATAGGTGTGTCACTGTGAGCATGGGCTTTAAGACCCCACCCCACCTCCATTGTAGCTGCCTGAAAGTCAATCTTTTAGTGATCTTCAGATGAATATGTAGAATTCTCAACTCCTCCTGCACCATGCCTGCTGTAAGACTCTGTCAAGCCTTAGCTTACTGGAGACCCCCTGAGTGAACCATGTGGAGCCTGGATCGATGCAAAAAGCAAGAGGAGTTTATTGTTCCAGTGCACTGGGGTTCACCTAAACCCAAAGGAGAGGCGGCAACTTTGCACAGCTTGTTCAATGAGCTTTTATACGGTTTTCTGGGCAGCAGCCATTAGGCAAAATGTGATTGGCAGAACAGTGTGACTTTTTAAACTAATTGGTCTTCAGGGAATGAGGTGGCAAGGACTTCCCTTGTCTGAAGGTGGGCAATGGTCAGTCCTGTGGAATGTGACCCCACCCACAGGGCGGTTCCCACCCTGTGGTCTGAGGAATGTTAATTAGCCTCTCCCTTCCAGTGGTGCACGTATTCCATGACCTTCTCAAAGTTCCCAAGCTGACCTTTTCATTCTGCCCTTTTCTTTGTGCATGCTTCAATCTTGAAGCTATTGTGGATAGTTATGCGGCTCATATCCCTGGTCCTCTGTACTTAGCTCTTGATATCTTTGTCTCAGGACCATCAACTGTACTGTAGCAATGTGAGCTTTAATAAAGGCATCTAAGCAATTTAGAATGTAAATGCTGAAGGTCAGAAACAGGAACAAAATAATCAGGGGTCCTAACAATGCAGAAATCAAGGAAGTAAGCCACAAGCCCTGACTCTGTTCTCTCTCTTCCACTTGGCTAACCCTTCTCTTACCTTGGCCATTGAATCTTTAGCTACACCCAAAATAGTCTCTAGTATGTGCTTTCTGATGTTTCACACCCCCAGGTAGGATAGAAGAAATGTTTGGCCCCCTAACACTGGTGGGCCTGTGGCTGGCTTCTCCCATCTCAAGGACACATATATATGGCGGTTTTTCACAGGACACTTTTCAATTTTGGGTGTCCACACCCTAAGCCCCACCCTCTAAGGCCACTTCTGGGGCACAGTTTTTAGATTTACAAGTTCCTCGTCCCCCACATTCAGGCAATCCCTCTCCCTTGTGACTCCAGGGCAGCGACACCCCAGAAGTCAAGGCCCACTGCTAAATCACAGAAATCAAAGACAGGATCCAGCCACCAGTACAACTTCTGGTAGTAGACCAAGCCACATCATCAGTGGCTAAGAGCACCTGCCAAGTCACTTTGGTAGGGTTATGGGGGCTGCTGAGGTTCAGCACTGGAAGATACACTCACTATTGCTGTCTCATGGTTTCTCTGGCCTTACAGAGGGAGCTGCTTGGGTCTGGCTGCTATCTAGTTGATGTCAGGTCCAGGTGGCTAATCTGGAAAGCTTGCAATTGTGCCATAAGATCCTTGTCAACCTGAAAAGTCACTCTGGGGGGGTATCAAGAGTAGGAGTCAAGGGAGTGGGTATCCCATGCAGGATCTCAAAGGGATCAGGTTAAAATGGTAAGGGGTTTTCAGGGATAAGGGGAAGGGCACCAACCAGTCCAAGCCAGTCTCGAAGGTCAATTTAGTCAAGGTCTCTTTACCTTCCCTGAGCTCTGGGGATCATACACACAATGGGGCTTTCAATTAGTCCCCAATATCTCTGCCAATCCCTAACTCACCTTAAGAGACAAAAGCAGGACAATTGTACAATCCAATTACCTTGGGCACTCTGAATCTCTGGAAAATTTTCTTCTAATATCTCCTTAGCTACCAGGGTAGCTGTTTCCCACTTGGTACGGAGTATCTCAACTCATCCAGGAAAAAACATCTGCAAACACTAGAAGGTATTTGTAACCATATTTTCCTGTAAAATTGACCTACCAATAAACTCCAGGCTGTTCTCCCCTAGGTCTTTTACCCTTTTCACTTTTAGCTGCATAAGCATTTATTTGCTGGCATACCTTACACTGTTAGTCTCTTACCTGCTTGTACAAGCTTTCTATCCTCTAAATGGGTCCATCTGTGTATTTAGCCTAGTAAGCCTTTTGCTTGCTTTCTGGGGAGTATAGTTCTCTCTTCTTGTGTGCGCCATTGTCCTACCTGCTCTTGGTAATAGATGTTAGGGTGGCTAGCAATCTGAATCCTTTCTTCTTCAGTATATTCTAAGTGAGGCCATTCTTTAGTCCAGCCCCATTTCCCAGCAGGTATCTCTTGGACGCCCATAACCAGGATAAGCTCCTGCATAGCCACTTGATCTGCCTCATTATTGCCCAGGCACACTGGTCTCTTCCCTTCTGATGTCTTGGGCAGTGAGTAATGCTCACAGCTGCTGGCTTTATCAGATACAAGATTTCCTGTTTATTTCTTTTCCCTCTGATATGAGAAGTCCTCTCTCGGTATATAGCCTCGTGGATGTGGGCTGTGGCAAAGGCATACCTGCTATCCGTATAGATGTTGATCTTTTTGCCTGAACCCATGTCCGAGGCTTTGGTCAGAGCTATAAGCTCTACCTTTTAGGCTGACATTCTCAGAGGAAGCAGTTCTACCCAGACCACCTGGCATCCATCCACTGTGGTGGCTCCTGCCTTGTGCTGTCTCTCTACCAGGTAGCTGCTACCATCAGTGAACCAGGTTGCCACTGCATCAGGGAGTGGCTGATCAACAGGTCCTTTCACAATCCCTGGTCCTCAGCTAGAATCTGCTGACAATCATGAGCTAGCGGATTGTGGTCAGAGTCAGGTAGCAGAGTGGCCAGGTTGATGGCCACTAGTGACGTGAAGTTCACCCAATATGAGTTTAGCAGCAGAATTTAATAATGAGACATGAGGGCTTTGGTCAGCCATTAATCCAGGAGCTGGCGAACAATGCTCAGGAGACAGGAGAAGGGAGGCAGAGAGAAGAGTTGAGGAGACAGGGAGAGAGGTCTCAGTAGGAGAGAGAGAGAACCAGAATGGAGGCTGACATGGGGAGCTGTCATGGTCAGATTTTGCCCCAGAGTCAATTTATCAGCATCTTTAACTAAAACCACCACTGCTGCCATTATCAGTAGACAAGCAGGCCACCCACCAGCAACAGGGCCTAATTTCTTTGACAGATAGGCAACTGTTTGCTTCCAGGGGCCCAGCCGCTGAGTGCGCACTCCCTTGGCTATCTCCCTGTTTTCTGCTACATAAAGGTGGAAAGGTCTACTGGCATCAGGCAGTCGTAGAGCAGGGGCCTCCAGTAAAGCCTGCTTAATTGCATCAAAAGCCTGTTGTTCTTCTTCACCCCAACTGAAGGGCTGTCTGTTTTTAGTCAGGGGGTAGAGGGAGCAGCCAATTCAGCAAACCCTGGAATCCATAGCTAGCTAAACCCAGCCATGCCCAGGAATTCCCATACCTGTTTGGGGCTCTGCGGAGGAGGGATGTGCAGGATGGTCTCCTTTGAAGCATTGGAGAGCCAGCGCTGGCCATCTTTCAGCAGGTAGCCCAGATAACTTACTTTTCTCTGACAGATTTGGGCCTTCTTGGCTGATGCTCTGTATGTCAATCCTTTCAGCTCCTCCAAGAGGCATTTTGTCCCCCCTAGACAGTCCTTCTTAGTCTTGGGCCCCAGGTTTCTTCACTGGCAGGAGGGGAATATTCCAAGCTGATTGGCACTTCCACAGGATCCCTTGTTCTAGGAGCCTGGTAATGTGGGGCCTGACTGAATCCTGGACCTCCCTCAACACTAAATATTGGTACACAGACACCAGGGAGGCTTGGGCTCTGAGCTCCACCCATAGGGGGTTGGTTGGTGGCCCTCCCCATCCCTGCCATCCCAGTCCAGGCCTGGGGAAAGGCCTCGAACCACCAGGCTAGGTCCTGGGGTGCCCTGTCCAAGGTCTCAAACAACTTGCATTCATCCTTTAGCCTGGGAGTCAGGACTCTGTAGATTCCTTCCCTGTCACTTTTCTTTTCTTTTTTTCTTCATCTCCCTTTCATCTTCTTTCTTTCTCTTTCTCTGCTCCTTCTCCTTGTCTGTCTCCCTGTTATGATAGACCTTCTCAGCAACCTGCACTAAATCCCTCAATGACCTACCCTGTAGTTCCTCTAGCCTCTGAAGCTTTTCCCCAATATCTTTACTAGCCTGGCCTATAAAAGTCATAGTCATAGTAGCTTTATAATCCTTGCTGCTGGGGTCATGGGGTGTGTACTGACAGAATGCCTCCATGAATCATTCTAGAAAGGGAGCAGGTGACTCATCTGATTCTTGTCTAACCTCACATACCTTGGCCAAATTTGTAGGTTGTCGTGAGACCTGCCAATGGAGCCCGGCGGTTGACTTTCAGGTGCCCCTTGCATTCTGCCATATTAAAGTCCCAGTCAGGTCTAGTCAAGGGAAACCTGCTGTTGAAGACCACTTGGTCAATCAATGACTTCTGGCTTCCTGCATTATAAATAAAACAATCTCAAAGAGATTAACTGGCCCTTGGAAAAGGGGGTTGAAGGTTGGGCCTTCCATTTGTACAAGGCAGCCAAAGAGAATGGCCAATATAGCATAGCCTGATTGTGCTTTTCCAGAGGTCCATATGCCCTTAGTGAGAGAGCCACTGTGGTATCAGGGGTTTGGCTCTCAGGTCTCCTCCTGTTCCTCCCTCTGGTGAAGGGAGGTGCAATGCCCCCAGTCTCTTATGGGATGAAGAACTGATACTGGTGCTGTCAGGCCATGGAGGCTAAGGTAGGGAGAATTGGAAGAAGAGAGTCTTGAAGTAAGAGGCCCGCTGTTGAAGAGTCTTGGAGGATCAGAAGTTTCTTAGGTCTGGATCTTTCCTCCTGTGCTTCTTTCTTCCTGATGGCCAGAACCTGTGGGGTGGGTCTTGGGAAAGAAAGGTTTTTATCTATGAGGGAGGAGGGGAAGGTCCTCTACTAGATATGTATACCTCAGATTCTGGACCAGAAAGATAGTAGAACAATGTAAGGTAACTATATAGGGCCCTTGGTCTAGGTGCCCTAAGAATCCTGGCCTAAAGACTTTCTCCTTTACTGTTTTTGATCACCTACAAGTCAAAAGTCCCTACGAGTGGGTCATGCAGAGAAACAGAGAGTAAATAACTTGTCTTTCAGTCTGGCCAATGTCCAAAAAAAAAAAAGAATGTCGTCAGTCTAAGTCCAAAAACATAGAACGAGATACCAACAAACACAGAGAAAAACAATTACCATACAGACAGCTCGAACTTGCCATGGGTGGGCGTCCAGGTCCAAGAACACAGAGAAAGACAATCAATACAGAGTTTGCCCCTTCCATGGGCCCAGTTACAGACACCAGGTGCTCCTGCACACACGGCAGGACTCGGATAGCAGACTTGCTCAGCCATGCCAGCCACACTGAAACAAACTAGGTGCTCCTGCCTATATAGCAGGAGCCCGATAAACCAGGTTAGAGCAAGACTCGGATCCACTGATATTGTCTTGTTGTTTCCAGAAGGAGTAGAGCCTTTCAGCTTCCTCCAGGAGGACCTGAAGCATCCTTCAGTCCCCCTCCTGACGCTTGCAAGCAAAAGTTCAAACAGACTTACAGACTCAGACTTTGACGAACAGAAAGACAAACAGGAACCTTGGTAAAAGCTCGAGACCTCCGATTCACCACTCCTGTGTGTTCCCACAAGGAGTCAGATTCCCGGCCAATGCACCAAATGTAAGACTCTGTCAAGCCTTAGTTTACTGGAGACCCCCACGTGGAGCCTGGATCAATGCAAAAAGCAAGAGGAGTTTATTGTTCCAGTGCACTGGGGTCATCCCAGACCTGAAGGAGAGGTGGCAACCCTACACAGCTTGTTCAGTGAGATTTTATACAGTTTCAAGGCAGCAGCCATTAGGCCCAATATGATTGGCAGAACAGTGTGACTTTTCAAACTGACTAGTCTTCAGGGAATGAGGTGGCAAAGACTTCCCTTGTCTGAAAGTGGGCAACAATCCATCCTGCAGAATGTGGCCCCACTTGCAGGTTGGTTCCCACACTGCCGTCTGAGGAATGTTAATTGGCCTCTCCCTTCCAGAGGTGCAAGTGTTCTATAACCTTCCCAAAGTTCCTAAGCTGACCATTTCACTGCCTTGCTTCTGCCTTGATAATAATGGACTGAACCTCTGAACCTGTAAGCCAGCCCCAATTAAATGTTGTCCCTATAAAAGGGACATGCGTTGGCCATGGTGTCTGTTCACAGTAGCAAAACTCTAACCAAGACATCATTATTCATAACTTTACCATCTACCTCTGACATCCACCAAAAAGCTAAAGGAGGATTTATGTAAAGTGCTCACATTCACAGGACCAATGGGTGAGAAATATTCCCTGGTTCTTTCAGAAATGTTCACCTGAATGGCTTGATTACTACTATAGCAGATCAATCCTAAGTGGGACTTCAGCATTAACATTGATATGGTAGATACAGAACCAATGTCTGTCAACTTGAACTTTTAAATTTTAGCTTCTTCAATTCCATAATTCATTAGGTAGCTCCAAATTCTAAAAACGAAACAGAAATAAGGCCCTCAATACCTAGGTCACATGAAGGACTTTAGCACTCCATCTTGTTTCAGGTAACGTGCATGGAAATTCAGTCAAATGCTTTTCTACACAAGGTCAACCCAGAAAACTGCTCCCTGGGGAAGGTGAGTGTGTGTAAGTGGGGGAAGGGGAAGAATGGGTCAGTGTGTGACTGAGATGATACCAGGCTGATGAATAACTGATACACTTACCAATCTATCCAAACTCCATCCAGCACTTTGCATCTGAGAAGCAGTTTGTTTTAAAACCATTCATGAAAGCATGGACCATGTAGAGAAATAATGAAGAGTGGCTTGCAAATTTGCAATCAGAGAAATTTTTGGTTGGTTGGTTGGTTGTTTTTTAATATGTCTGCTACCTGTAGAATGATATGCCTGAAACATTTAAGCACTTCTGTGAACTTGTCAATTGTTCAAAACCATTTTGAAAAAAAAAAGCATTTCAAATAAAGCTGAGTATATAATCTGGCAACTCCACACCTAAATAAATACCCTACAGGAATTCTCACCCGAGATGTTTCCCATCATGTTAACACCAGAATTGTTTCAAATTCTAACATAAATAAATAAATAAATAAATAAATTCTTAATGCTGGTCACACAAATACTCACAAAAAGCTAAATGAAAGGCTGGGGACATAGTTCCATGATGCTGTACTTGCTTGGTATGCATCAGGTCTAGGGTTTACTTCCTAGGACCACCACCAAAACCAACCAACAAACAAAAGAGAATAAAGAATAAAATAGAGTTTGCTCATAAAATGGAGGGTAATACTTTTTGGAGTGATGTTATGGTACACTGTGTGAAGATGTGTTTCTGTCTTTCCTTGCCTGTCCTTATAAGGCACCTTCTTATTGGTTAAAATAAAAGTCTATGGCCAAGCCGGGCGGTGGTGGTGCACGCCTTTAATCCCAGCACTTGGGAGGCAGAGGCAGGCGGATTTCTGAGTTCGAGGCCAGCCTGGTCTACAGAGTGAGTTCCAGGACAGCCACGGTTACACAGAGAAACTCTGTCTCGAAAAACCAAAAAAAAAAAAAAAAGTCTATGGCCTATAGCAAAAAGCAGAATAGTAAGGTGGGACTTCCACAGGGAGAGAGGAACTCTAGGAAGGAGTCAGGTGCTGGAGATTTGACACCCAGACTCAGAGGAAGTTGAATTTATGAAACTGAGAAGCACATGGATTTGTATAAACAGGATAATTGAGCTAGTGGGAAACTAGCCTAGTTTAAAGCCTTGGCATAAATAAATAAGTAAATGAATAATGAATAAATAAATAAATAAGTCACTGAGTCATTACTCAGAGCAAGGGTAGGTACAGAAGGGCCCATAGTTACAAATATTGAAGTGGAAATTGATTGCAACAACATATATTCCATATGGATGAATTTCTTAAACATACGTTAAGATAAAGTGCAAGACAAGAAAATAACAATATCGTAGTTATAGGTAGTTAAAGGAATGGAAAAAATAATGAATGATATTTAAATTATGATATTTATTTATTGGGCTTTGTGCAATTACTGGGAGGCTACTCCTAATCTAAACTCGTCTTCTCCTCCATGCTCTCTCTCTCTCTCTCTCTCTCTCTCTCTCTCTCTCTCTCTCTCTCTCTCTCTCTCTCTTTCTCTCTCTGTCTCTGTCTCTCCTCCTCCTCCTTCTCCTCCTCCTCCTCTTCATGGTCCCTACCTGCAACCCCAAGCCTGGAACTCAAACTTTGCCTCTCTATATTCTCCCCAGTAATTGGGTGTTGCCAGTTTTAGTTAACAAATTGTTTTAAATTGGGGTATAAGGTTTACATAGCATCACTTGATTGGGATCAGGATCGGCTACTGGGTGTGGGCAACCAGATCATGGGAGCCACTCTTCAACATTTAATTACAAGCAACAGCAGACCAACCCCCTACACATTTGTATATTCATTTGTGAGACAATGGTAAAGAATTGCAAGAGAAAGTAGGAAGCTTGGGGTAGCTCCTCATGATGTGGAAGGGAGAAGAATGAGATTGTGGAGGGACAAAAGGGCAAGGCACAGACTGGCAGTGGTCTATGAAGTTTCTAAACTGAGTGGTAGGTGCCCGACCGTTCACATATTGTGTTTCATGGGTATGTTGTACACAGTGAAAAAAATACTAAGGTTATAAGTTCAAAGAGATTTTTCAGATTAATCTATAACAGTTTTACAAATATCCAAAATCAGGCTATCTGACCATAACACCTTTATTTTTTAATGTGGAAATAAAAATATGCTTAAAAGCAAAGCATTTAGAAAAACCATTTGTTCTTCCCTGTTTTGTATCATTCCTCGACCTTGACCTTCACCTAACATTACATTTTAGACATCTTTAGTGACATCAGTTTGTTTATGGGAATATCTACAGGGTAGCTGGTGGGCATGATGTGATTGTAATTATAAGCGTTCGCAAAGGACTTGATCTTTAATCTCTTGGCATTTTCTTCTTTCCCATGACAGCTGTCACTTTTCTGAAATAGTGGCCAATTCCAGCCTCAGGGCATGGCTATAAGGGTGGTCTGAGGTTCTTTCATCAAGGTTCTTCATGGTGGTTTTGCTTCCTGAGTAGCATCCAGCTAAGACCAGAACCACTTTCCCAGGGTTCATGAACTTGCCCATTTCAACAGCAAGCAGCCAGCAGCCAGCAGAGAGGAAAGAAGGACTTGACCATGATGTCTTAGTGGTCTGAAATGTGACTATATCACCTCTGCTTTGGAATGATTTTAATCCTGTGGTTAGACCTTGACTTATATACACATGAATTCTGTTTCTCCAGGTCTGCGGGTTACTGGATGAACCTACCTGACAATCTCAATATGATTATAAATTCTTCTTTATTATGTTCTTCTGAACTCATCTTTAAAAGTTTTTCTTTTCACTGGGTGGTGGTGGTACATCCCTTTAATCCCAGCACTTGGGAGGCAGAGGCAGGCAGATTTCTGAGTTCAAGGCCAGCCTGGTCTACAGAATGAGTTCCAGGACAGCCAGGGCTACACAGAGAAACCCTGTCTCAAAAAAACAAAAAAACAAAAAACAAACAAACAAACAAAAACAAAAAACAAAAAAAGTTATTTGTTTGCAAACATTGTGTCCTTTAGAAGTGTAAATCATGATGCTTTACATATACATGCAGTATGATGAAATCTATAATGTAAGAATGGCAAAATATCTATGCTATGAATACAGAGAAAATTAATTATAAAAAGGAGATTGTTTGCATGACCATACTAAACAGCAATGTATTTCTTGGATCAACAGCTTAACCACTCTCTGCAGTAGATCTTTATATCAGAATTGGATACATCAAAGCATAAGGCTTAATACTAATTCCAGTAAAGAAAAATCTTCTTGTGATCCATACTGCTCAAGCATTTTTACTATAGTTTGACTTTATTAATTGCTTCTAACAGTTAATAAAGATGGACAGATCTTCTAGCAATTTGTGAAATTTCCCCATTGTGTTGCATACATCTCAACTGGCTTCTCCTTCTTTTTGCCTGAAAGAACTGGACTGTCTGGTGGCATCCTTTGCCCGGTGGACTTCCAGACTAGTTGAACCAACTAGTTCAAGAAAAGAGGTTGAATTATTTATTTATTCTCCAGGTTTTCCCTTGTGGCATCATTGTGGGAAAACTTTGTCTATGACAGAGCTTTTCATACACAGTCTTCTGTCTTTTGCGTTCCAGGAATCGGTGCTTCTTCTTTCTTCAGGTCATCAGATCTTCTGAGCTAGAACCCTCTGCTACTCTCAGAATGTCTGGCAGTATAATCATATATAGCCTCTGTTGCAGGATTTTCCCTGTCTAATCACATTAGGGCAGTGGGAGGTTTGTGAGACAGGGAGAGAGGTCTCAGTAGGAGAGAGAGAACCAGAATGGAGGCTGACATGGTGTTATCAAAAGGTTAGAATAATTGTGCTAAAGCTTTATCATTTGGTTCTGAAATTATTGTATTGGCATCTTGTAAATTGTGTTATTATTGATACATAAATCTGATTGGCTAAGTAAGAATTAAGACTCTTGATTCTACTCAGTAATTAGGTGTTGAGATGGCTAACCAGGGGTGCCTGGGGTGTTTCATGAAAGTGAGAGGAACTCAGGGCCCCCATCTGAGAGATGGCCTGGTGAGAGCCATGTGGCCTAGCAGGGCTGGTGAGTTGTTAGGAGACAGAGGGAATGTGATTACCTGGCTCAGGGGCTAGCTCTAGATGTTTCCTGCAACAAGTCTCTCCCTAGGAAAAACACTTTTACCAAGAATGAGTACAGTGTCAAGAGATAACAAAATGGCAAAATACCCTCTAAAGGCAGCATCAGAGGGGCATTGTCTTAGTTAAGGTTCCATTGCTGTGAAGAGACATCATGACCAAGGCAACTCTTATAAAGGACCACATTTAATTGGGGCTGGTGCCCGGCAGGCTCTCTGCCGGACAGAACCAAGAGAGAGAGGGAGAGAACCTAGTCTAGCCAAGCCTCTCTCTCGGGGCTGAGTGGGGTGGTGAGTGTCACAGCTCGGATCTCCTGCCTCCGGAGAATAACCACCCCGAGTGGGAGTCCGTCCAAGCAGGAACTCGTTTTATTGTATTAATCTTTTCTTTTCCTTTTTCTTTTTTTTTTTTTTTTACAATTCATATGATTCAGTTTATTTAAATACCTAAAGTTAAGCAAAGTTAGCAAAGACAGAACATATATGTTTAAACCAGTTACTGTTAACCTGATTTATTTATTTAGTTAGTTAGTTTTTAAACTTTTATTGCATTATGATGAGAAAAGTTACATGATTTCAATTTATCTGAATTTGTTAACATTAAAAAACATATTTTAATTAAATAGAATTGTACCCTCACTCCCAGAGACCCCCTTCAATACCTACAATATCTTTTTGTCATATTCCTTAAAATTTATAAAATATTATAACAATAAAAATAAGTATTATAAAAGTTGTTTGATGTAAAACAACAATCAATTTAACAGTCTTATGTAGATGCTTGTCTATAGCAATAGTGAAAATACATTTTTCTCAATATAAATTTTAAATAACTCCAAACATATTAACTGTATATTTCAAAATAATACATCACTACTAGTATTCTTTTTTAAGATTTATTTATTATTATACATAAGTACACTGCAGCTGACTTTAGACACGCCAGAAGTGGGCGTTAGATCTCATTACAGGTGGGTGTGAGCTACCATGTGGTTACTGGGATTCGAACTCAGGACTTTTGGAAGAGCAGTTGGTCCTCTTAATCACTGAGCCATCTCACCAACCCACTAGTATTTTCTTAAATGAACATAAATATATAAAATCTTTTTGTTTGTTTTGTATTTAGTAGAGTTTAAAATCTTGACTGTTACTGTGGTACAAGCCCAAAATAAGAACAACTTTTAGAAATTGGGTTTCATTGTAATAAGGCTGTACTTCCATGACCCTCACTCACATCACCAAAGGATTTTACCTCCATCGTAGCTAAGCTGAGAGTTGATAGTTCTG
>NW_022196914.1:53657666-53663636 GCF_008632895.1 Mastomys coucha
ACACTTCCCCCCACCCCACCCCACCCCCGCCATCTGGTTAACTCTAGTGCTACCTGCACTTGTTAAATCTGACTGGAGTCAGTCCTTCCTGGTTGTGTCAGAACTCCTCAGAGTCAAGCTGTCTCTGTGATCCTGTGATTCTGGGATCCTGTGATCCTGGGCTTGTTAGATCACCTGGGAGTGTGGCTTTCTCTGTGTGTTGTGAGAGTGGCTGCAGAGCTTGCACCCAAAGTCTGCTCAGAACACTAACCCAGACAGACTGGAAGGAACCCGAGTCACTCAGCTGGCGGAGTTTCTGTGTGCCTCGTCTCTCTAGTCCCAGTTATTCCCAGTGTTGGGACAGATGTTGGTTCCTGCTCAACTCTGATCCTGGGTGTGTCAGAATGCCTGGGAGTGGAGCTTCCTGTGGGTGTTGTGGGACTGGCTGCAGAGCTTGCGCCCAAGGTCTGCTCTGGACCCCAGCCCAGACAGCTCAATCTTTTCTTTATAAAGGGCTGATAGAGGAGGCGGAGTTTTCTGCTGAGGTGAAAGTTGATGAAGGGTATGGGGTGGGTGGAACCAACAGTTACAGTTACTCTACATCAGCAGGAGCTAGGCAAAGGCAGGCTTAAGCAGGTTGTGCTGAGTCACTCCAGTATGGAAGTGACTGAGACAGTTTACAAAAGTCGAGCAAGGCTCACGTTTGTCCTCAAGGCCCAAACCAGGGCCAAATAGAGCCCAACAGGCTGGCTTACAGGTTCACAAGTTCAGTCCATTATCATCATGGTGGGAACATGGTAGCATCCAGGCAGATATGGAGCTGGAGGCGCTGAAAGTTCTACATCTTCATCCAAAGGCAGACAAGAGAAGACTGGCTTCCAGGCAACTAGGACAAGGGTCTTAAAGCCCATACCCACAGTGACACACTTATTCCAACAAGGCCACACCTACTCTAAGACCACACCTACTCCAACAAGACCACACCTCCAAATAGTGCCAGTTCCTAGGCCAAGCACATTCAAACCACCACAGAAGTCACAGCAAAGAGTAGCAAAGCGAACCAATAGCACACGGTGTCTCTTGGGTTATATTTATACCGTTTCCAAATATCACATGTTCTCTCAAGCATATACTCTAGGAAAACATCACATGCCCTTTTCCCAGGCAGTTTCCAGAAAAACACCAAGTGTCTGTTCTCAGCAAAACATTCTCCTACAAGTCTGCTTCAGGAAAAACATCCTCTCATAAGACAATTTCCAGAAAAACATCACATGACACAAGTGAGTCTCCAAAGAAAGCAGACATTTCCACTTCACATAGGCAGCCAAGAGGAAGCTCTCTTCCAGACTGGGTGGAATCTGAACATAGGAGAAGACCTCAAAGCCCACCCCCACAGTGACACATTTCTTCCCACAAGGCCACACCTCCTAATAGTGCCACTCCCCAAGGGACAAGCATTCAAACACATGAGTCTGTAAGGGCCATTCCTATTCAAACCACCACAGGCACCTAAATCCCTTCACACTTGTATGTGTTCTGTCCCTCCTGTTCTCTCTACCCTGTCCTTAGGATCATGTCTATTCACTCAGTGCCCTGGAGAGGTCAAGTCTTCAGGGATTCTTACCCTAAGCACAAGTCCAGGAAGGCAATAGGAAGTGCCCCTTCGTATCCCATTAAGTTGCTAAAGCCCTCCAGTCTCCAGAGGAAAAGAACCAGCATAGCAAACACAAAACACACTTTGAAAAAGACATGGTCATCTGCTGAAAATGATGATACCCGCCTTGAGAGTTTAATTTGGACATATTATTTTTCTAAAACGTGTTTTTACCACATGGGATAAAAGGAGAGGATTGGGCTGGAAGGAGACAGGCACAATGAGTAAAAGATTGAATAGTCACTGGAGAATCAAGTATGTCCAGAGCCAAGGGGGTTGGGGGAAGAACCTCTTTAGGGAAAGGATATCACAAACTAGGCTCCAAGGCTAAAAAGTGGTATTTGTGGAATTAAAATGAAGCCAGTGTGATGGGAGTTTTCTCAGCTATAATAAAAGCAGGAAGGAGGTGGGGCAGAGCATTTTAGGTCACATTACACAGCTTACCCTTTCTTCTAGGTAAAGGATCATCAGGGAGGTTAGCAGAAGGGGGCATAAGTGAATGGATCATCAGGGAGGTTAGCAGAAGGGGGGATAAGTGAATGGCAGAGTGTTGAGAAGTGGGCTGTGTGATCTGTTGTATGTTAATTCACTTCTCAGCCTTGTTGCACTTACACTTTTTAAAAATTATTATATAATATATTTTAAGCATTTCCTCCAGATCCTGCAACTTCCCTAGCCACACAATTTTATATTCTCTGGCTCTCCCCACCTCTCTCTTCCTAAAAAACAAAAACCAAGAAACATACATATACCCAAAACCTCCACAAAAGTGGAAATCAAAATAAACAAGCAAAAACCAGTAAGGTAATAAAAGCTCAAACGGCAAAATGACATGTAAAGACTACAAAATATACCACTGAGTTTGTTTTGTTTTGGACAACTCCTCCCCATGGCCTACCCCAAAATGTGGTTAATATACCCAGTGAGATTCCACTAGATAAAACTGATATTTTCCCCTTTGCCAGTGGATATCATTGCAGAAACTTCTTGTTCATAGCCACGTCTCTCTCTCTCAATGTTAGGACCCCTTCTGGCTTGAACCTGTGCAAGGCTTCTGCATGTTGCTGCTGTTTCTGTGAGGTCATGTGCCCCAGTCCTGTTGTGTTTGGAAGATACTGTGTTCATGTTCATGGGGTCATCCATCACCTCCAGCTCTTACCATCTCTTTCCTACTCTTGTACATAGATACCTGCCAAGTCTGGCATGGCCTTGGTAGGGGCAGAATGACATGGATCCTGCTCCTGGGACAGGACCAGCAAGGCATGGGCTTTCATGAGTGGGCCCTTCCCAGCCTTGAGCAATTTTTTTTTTTTTTTTTAGCCTTAAGCAGGCTGAACAGACCTTGAGTGCTTGTCACAATGAACCTTAACATCCTAAGTGGAATCATCTGTCTTGGGTGCAGGTGCAACTTCCTACAAGAACTTAGACTAATAGACTGCCCTATTGACCTTGCTTTGCAACATAATCCAGCTGAAACAAAGGATGGGTCTTTGGGCTTTCCCTATATAAACGCAATGCTTAATATTAAACTTGAAGCCTTTACTTGGCTTAATCCTTCTCTTGCCCCCCTTTCAAGTAAACCCAGTTTGTCCAGGGCCGCTGGACAGCTACAGGTGGTCCCCAATGTATGGCCTGAAAGCGGATCAGGGAGGGGACCCACTGAGAAACACTGTCTTGGGTGGAGCTCCACAGAAAACAGAAGAAAAGTAACAGCATCCTGCATGGTAAGCAACGAACAGCATTAATGCTAGTGCTAGTTACAAATTTTCTTTTTTGGAGGCTGTTGTTGCAGGAAGGAGGTGCCTTTGAGGAGATACAGGCTAGGCTGAAGAGGTATTGACCGGATGCTGACTTCATCTAGGGGTGACAGTGCAATGGGGCGGGGGAACTCTAAACAGGCATTTGTCCACAGCCTCAGAGAGCTGCTGCTTCAGGGTTTCAAAAAACAGATGTTAGAAAAATTCTTAGCTCAAGTAGATTTATGCTGTCCATGGTTCCCAGAAGTAGGAATGGTAAATATACAAATGACATGAGAGAGAGAGAGAGAGAGAGAGAGAAAGAGAGAGAGAGAGAGAGAGAGAGAGAGAGAGAGAGAGAGAGAGAGAGAGAGAGAGAGAGAGAGAGAGAGAGACAAAGAGAGAGAGAATAGGTTTCAGAAAAGCAGTTGTCTCCTGTCCAAGGCGCATTAGCAAAAAAGAAGGTAAGCTATTTCAGAGCAATCCTAGGGACAGGAGGAAATCAGGAGACATCCTGTTTCCTTTCTGGCTCCTACTGGAGATATCCTTAGTTCTGGTTCTGGGTCTGTTAGGTAGGCAAGTTCTCTTCCCTCTCTGTCTATTGTCTGTCCTTGGTGCACCAATCTGACCATGTCTGTCAATTTATGTCTGTTTTTCTTTGTTTGAATGATTGTTGTTCTGTGTTTCATGTTCAAAAGAAATAATGGTTAAAAAGTTATCTGCTGGAGCCTGGCGGTGGTGGCACATGTCTTTAATCCCAGCACTTGGGAGGCAGAGGCAGGTGGATTTCTGAGCTCGAGGCCAGCCTGGTCTACAGAGTGAGTTCCAGAATAGCCAGAGCAGCCGGGCGGTGGTGGCGCACGCCTTTAATCCCAGCACTTGGGAGGCAGAGGCAGGTGGATTTCTGAGTTCGAGGCCAGCCTGGTCTACAGAGTGAGCTCCAGGACAGCTAGGGCTATACAGAGAAACCCTGTCTCAAAAAACCAAAAAAAAAAAAAAAAAAAAGCAAAGCAGAATAGCCAGAGCTATACAGAGAAACCCTGTCTTGAAAAAGCCAAAAAACAAACAAACAAACAAACAAAACAAAAACTTTATCTGCTGGCTGTCCACCCCTTGATTTAGTTTAACTCGTTTAAAAGGCAGTCTCAATTTGCACTGCAGAAACTGATAAGTTACCCTGGGAAAAATCTCTGTGACTGTGTTTATTGGGTTCAGAAGTTAACAAAGTGCTCTTCTCTTGAAATTACAGCTAGAAAAAGTAAGAAAACTTTGTTTGGTCTAAACATAAAAGATGTGTGTAGCCACTTCATTTTTGTTTCTGACTGGCTTTAAAAGTATAAGTATGTTCTGCATGTCTTGGTAATAGAGTATTGGTTTATAAGTTATTGGGTATGATTAAAAAATTGCAAATTAGTAACAGAAAGTTATCTTAAAACTAGTAATTCAGCCAGGCAGTGGTGGTACATGCCTTTAATCCCAGCACTTGGGAGGCAGAAGCAAGCAGATTTCTGAGTTCGAGACCACCCTGGTCACCAGACTGAGTTCCTGGACAGCCAGGGCTATACAGAGAAACCCTGTCTCAAAACAAAACAAAACAAAACAAACAAAAAAAACCTAGTAACTCAGGGTTGGGGTCATTCTAAACAATAACACGTGGCATGAGCCAACACAGGAAAACAGGTCTCTAAAGATACTTCTAAATTAGGAGAATATTTTATGTAATTCTTATCCTAGAAATCCTAGAATAGGATTTAGGGCAGTGTCTCTTTGTGGTACTGGAGGCTTCATCATTGTTCATTCATGGGCAGGAACTTGCAGCCAAGAACTTTGTAGCATGGGGATGATTCTCTTGGTGTTTTTGGAGAGACTGGATTGTTTGTTGGAGGTTGAGTTTTGCTTTCCAAAGTTATGGTTCTGCTCTGGAGTTGTAAGGGAAAATTAAAAATTATAATTAAACTGCCAGTGTTCATTTGTTACAGTTTGCAGTAACAGGCTCAGGATTTTTTGTTTTGTTTTGTTTGGTTTGGTTTTTGGTTTTTGGTTTTTGAGACAGGGTTTCTCTGTGTAGTCCTGGCTGTCCTGGAATTCACTCTGTAGACCAGGCTGGTCTCGAACTCAGAAATCTGCCTGCCTCTGCCTCCCAAGTGCTGGGATTAAAGGCATGTACCACCACCGCCTGGCCAGGCTCAGGATTTTTAACTCACCCATATTTGTAATTAAGAAAAAAATCAAAGCCCGGCAGTGGTGGCACACACCTTAAGCCCAGTACTTGGGAAGCAGAGGCAGGCAGATTTCTGAGTTTGAAACCAGCATGGTCTACAGAGTGTCTTCCAGGACAGCCAGGACTACACAGAGAAACCCTGTCTCGGAAAAAAAGAAAAGAAAAGAAAAGAAGAGAAAAGAAAAGAAAAAAAAGAAGAGAAAAGAAAAGAAAAGAAAAGAAAAAAGAAAAGAAAAGAAAGAAAAGAAGTCAAGCAACTGGAGATGATTACAAGAGTAATAAAAGAGTACGAACAGCTGTAGCACAGTCACAGTAGCACAGTGCCAGCCTGCCCCATGTAGCACAGTGCCAGCCTGCCCCATGTAGCACAGTGCCAGCCT
>NW_022196914.1:53663712-53670727 GCF_008632895.1 Mastomys coucha
GTGCCAGCCTGCCCCATGTAGCACAGTGCCAGCCTGCCCCATGTAGCACAGTGCCAGCCTGCCCCATTTTACACAAGCATTATTGGATACACTGGTAGAAACAAATTTACCCTGGCCCCCAAGATTGGAAAGGGGATCTCAGTGGGAGCTTACCTGGGATCAAAAAAGGTCCTGAGGAACCGTTTCAGAAATTTGTGGATAGACTGCTAAAAGCAGCTGGTAGAATTTTTGGAGATCCTCAGGCAGGAGTTCCTTTTATTACACAATTGACTTATGAAAATGCTAATGCAACCTGATGTGCCACCATCCAGCCATACAAAGCCAAGACTGAACCTGATAAACAAAGCAGTTGGGAAACTGGAGGAGGGGTCTGTTGGCATCCTTGACATTACATAGGCGGCCAGGCAGACCTGTTGTCAAGACAACAGCCGCCAGAATTCTCAGAATCCGTTGGGCTCACCTCCCACCTTTACCTGCGGCCACCACGTCACCACACACACACACTCCTCCCTCGCTCTCTCTCTTCCCTCTTCTCTTTCTGTCCCTCCCATCCCCTCTCCGAATTAAACCTCTTACATATGGAACTGTTCGCTGTTCTAACACACCAGGGTCAGCCTCAGACCCCAAGGCACTCACAACAGGCAGTTTATGGGGCCATGAAGCTGCTTCCTAGCCACGAAAATCCATTCCTGAACTTATCAGAGCAACCCCAGGAAGTGCAGACTTGGACTTCAGGTTCCACTGCCTACGCAGTACTGAACTCCAGAAATGGGAGTTCAAACCCTGCCTACAGGAGTTTTGGGGCCCTTGCCTCCAGGGACCTAGGGATTACTTTTAGGCCAAAGTAGCACTATTATAAAAGGACTACCGATCTATCCAGTAGTTATAGATAATGACTATACAGGAGAAATTAGAATTATGGCTGCTTCCACCCATAGCATTATAGCTGTGCTTGCTAATGAAAGAATTGCTCAACTTATTTTAGTTCCCTTGCATCTGCTACCCTCCAAATTTGTTAAGAGTGAGAGAGGACAAAGTGGCTTTGGTTCCTCTGATGTGTACTGGGTCCAATCTATTACTAATAAGCAACCTAAACTTAAATTACTAATTAAAGAAAAAAGTTTTGAAGGATTAATAGACACCGGAACTGATGTACTCACTTACCTCCAAGGCATTGGTTATTCCATTAATCCAAAACAAAGTTCAAACTTAAGATTTATGAAAGGTTAATGAAACCAGAAACTTATGGGGGCATTACAACCTGGCTTTCCTACTCCATAGACTATGTTGGCTGTTTCACAGCAGTCCTTTAGCAAAAAGGACCATTAATGTGAATTCATCTTTCTTCATCTCCAAGTAAAATTTGAACACCCTATTATGAAGCTGTTGCTGTGTTCATACAGAATTGTATGATAGAGTCATGAAAGTAGTTTAGCAAAGAACTCGATGAAACATTTATTCCTCATTTCAAACAGCAGAATATTTGGTCTATTGCCTGACAATTTTTTTTAGGCAGATTTGGTAATCATTATACAAAAGACAAGTTGTTAGAATTTGCCTCTTTATATACTTTTGTATTTCCTGTAAATTTACGCATGCAGCTGATAAAGAAATCATTTATTGTATTTATTAACAGCTCATTTGATGGGATTGATTGTATCACATGTTTATTCTCTCAAGTTTCCCCCCTGCTTCACAAATAATTGAAACATGTGCTGTAGCCACTGTTTTTGAAATGTTGAAAAAATCAACCTTTTAATTTGTATACTGATAGCCAATATCTAGCTCATGGTTTACAATTGCTTGAAATTGTTCCTTTTTTAGATACTGCTAATTCTCAAATTTGACAGATATTATACAAACACAGCTTAATTTAAGAAACATGTACTGTTCCTTACTTTATAGAACATTTAAGAACTCATACTGGATTGCCTGGACCCTGGGCAATGCCACAACAGATTTGTATACCAGGCAAACTATAGGCCTTACAGGAACAATTAGCCAAACAATCTCTCTCTTTTTTTTTTTTTTTACCTTTTATTATTATATGTAAGTACACTGTAGCTGTCTGAAGACATACCAGAAGAGGGCGTCAGATCTCATTACGGATGGTTGTGATCCACCATGTGGTTGCTGGGATTTGAACTCAGAACCTTTGAAAGAGCAGTCAGTGCTCTTAACCACTGAGCCATCTCTCCAGCCCAACAATCTCATTCTTTACATCATCAAAATAGTAATATTTTGAGACAACAATTTGATATTTCTAGAAAATATGCAAGTCACTTTGTAAAGACTTGTCTTCAGTGTCTTCAGTTTCTTCATGAGCCACATAAAGGTGTTAATCCTCAAGGACTCGTACCTAATCAATTATGGCAAATGGATGTTATTCAATTTCCTTATTGTCCTAAAGGACAAGGTATTGTGGAACAGACCCATGGAACTTGAAAATAGTATCTTCATAAAATGAAAAAGAAGGGGGAATTATATCCCTGTATACCACAAAATTATTTAAATCATGCTTTTTATCTTAAAATTTTAAAATTTGGATGCCAAGGAACTCTCTCAGTGTGGGAGTAGCAGCTCCTTGTGCTTCTGCCCTGGTTTTGCAAGGAAATAATTATAAGCTCCTTAGGATGTCAATAAATATAGAAATAGAAAGGATAGAAACCTCTATTTCCCATTTGCAAGAATATCCAACCTTGTCTAAGGTAGTCCTTCAAAACAGGAGAGGACTTGATCTTTTATTCCTTCAACAAGGAGGACTATGTACAGCCCTCATGATGAATGCTACTTTTACATCAATCATTCAGGAACAGTAAAGGATTCTATGCCTAAGGTTCGAGAATGACTAACCAAAAGTAAAAGAGAAAAAGGACAGAATCAGGAATGGTTTAAATCCTGGTTCTCCACCTCCCCTTGGCTTACAACTTTAATTTCTACACTGCTTGGACCATTAATTATAATCTTGTTGCTTTTAACTTTTGGACCTTGTATCTTAAATAGATTGGTTGCCTTCATAGAGGATCACTTTCAGCAAGCTCAGCTATTCACCATGGCAGTTATCCATCGATATAAAGAAATGCATTGAGTGCATATTTACATGTCCTTCATGGCTTTGGTCTGAATGGGAAAGAGTGTGCTATAGAAGGCTGGTGGTCAGAGACAGGTAAGAGTATTCTTGAACTATGGACCTAAGACAGAGACAGACATCAATGCTGTGCTTGTTCTCCATGACGAGTAAGAAGGAGCAATATAGACACCCACCGAAGACAGGCACAGTCACCTGGCCACTCTTTATGCTAGACGGGATTATGGAAAAACAAGTAAATCTTGTGTCCCTGTCCAGCAACTGGTACTGCTCATCTTTAAAAAACAAAAAAGTGGGAATTGTGCCCTTCCCAGCCTTGAGCAGACTGAATAGACCTTGAGTGCTTGCCACAATGGACCTTAACAGCCTAGGAGGAGTCATCTGCCTTGGTCACACGTGCAACTTCCTACAAGAACTTAGAAGAATAGACTGCCCTGCTGATCTTGCTTTGCAACATAATCCAGCTGAAACAAAGGATGGGTCTTTGGGCTCTCCATATATAAATGCAGTGCTGAATATTAAACTTGAAGTCTTGATCAGAACCTTGTCTTGGCTCCATCCTTCTCTCACTCCCTCCATGTCTTTTTCATTTCCAGCCCCCCTTTCAGGTAAACTCAGTTTGTCCATGGCAACTGGACAGCTACACACAAGTGTAGATGGCTGCTACAGGAGTAAGCCTTATTTTCTCATTCCTCTGAGGAATGCCCTCCCTGTTAACATTAATGACTCAATGATAATTAGAAAGAGCATGAGTCCAGGAATCAAGGGTGTGTCTATATCTGTAGCAAAACAGTAAATGCTGAGACCTTCAACTCAGCCCTTAAGGCTATGGAAAAGAACTCTAAAAACGTGAGTTCAAAAATATACAATTTCTCGAATGTACAAAAATATGAGTATGCAATATGAATTGTATAAAAAGCTTCATAGATCTAAAGGAACAGAGGCAGCTGCACTGTGACCCAGCTTGTCAGAAAGATACAAAGACCAGCAGAGATCAACCTGGGACAGATTGAATTTAGGTCCAGGTAATAGCCAGAATGGTAATTCCTGAGTGGCATCCCACCCAGCTGTCTTATTGTCTGTTCTTGTGTCTTGTCTCTTCCTCAGAGTTGAGGGGCTAATTTGCTGATTCATGGGATAGTCAAGAGGGAACTTGAAATAAATGTATTGATATGTAAATAATAAACTAGGCCTTTGATCTGCATGAGTTGAGCTAGCTACCTGAAAGTGATAGCAGATCTTTTTTAAGAATTTTCTCTAGTAAGAGCTGAGCTACCTAAAGATCCCTGAAGAGTGAATACAACTCTTCAAGAAGTTTTTCTAGCCGGAGAGATGGCTCAGCAGTTAAAAGCACTGACTGCTCTTCCAGAGGTCCTGAATTCAAATCATAGCAACAACATGGTGGCTTACAACCATCTGTAATGAGATCGGACGCCCTCTTCTCATGTGTCTGAAGACAGCTACAGTGTACTTACATATAATAAATAAATCAATCTTTTTAAAAAAAAAAAAAGAAGAAGTTTTTCAAACAGGACTTCTGATTCTAGTCAGAAAATCCATGGAGAGTAAACACAGCTCTTTTAGAATTTTTTTTTATAGCTTTTTTAGAATTTTTTTCGTAAGTGGATTCTTGTCCTTGGAATTCCAAGAATTAGAGAGCTGACAGAGCTCTTTTAGAATGTTTTCTAGCAGCTATCCAAAGAAGGCTGTCTGAAGATCAAACACAGCTCTTATAGATTTTTTTCTTTCTAATTTTGATTGGAAAACCCAAGAATTACTTTTAGAATTTTTCTGTCAGGATTTCTGACTTGGTCAGAAGATCCAAGAATTTTGTTATAGCAGCTTTTTTGACTTTAGTCAGAAAACCCATGAGCTATCTTTTAGATTTTTTACTAGCAGAGAGAGCTGTCTCGAGCAGAGGGCTTTTTTAGAATAGCAAGAAAATTTTGCCTAGAACAAAACAGAGAAAGAAAGAGGGGGGAGGGGGAGGGAAAGAGAGAAGGGGAGGGAGAGAGACAGGGAGAGGGAGGGGGGATCTGGATAGCCATCTTAGCAGAATATAGGCCGCCAGCTTGGACCCATGGTTTGACTTTGAGTGGTTTGGTTTTGCCGCTCCCAGACTCCCCTTCTCTCAAGAACCCAGACCTAGTCAAGGCTTTCCTTGGCAGATCCCTGTACCTTGAAAGGAGGGGTTTGGTCAAGACAACCCATTTAGAGCTGAGTACTCCTAAATGAGCTCTCTCTGTGCATTGTCCAGTTGAGGGTCTCTGTATTAATTCCCTTCTACTGCAGGAGGAAGCTTCTCTAATGATGACTGAATGAAGACTGACCCATAGGCATAGTCATTAGGAGTCACTTCATTGCTATGTTCCCTTAGCTGAGCAGTAGTATTAGGTTTATTTATCTAGTCTCAGGTTCTTGGCCAATTTACTTGTGTCAGGTATTGGTTCTATCTAATAGAGTGGGACTTGAATCAATCAGCAAGTGGTTGGTTACTCTCATATATGTACCACTATCATACAGTGACCTGTAAGCAGGTCATTATTGTAGACCACAGGATTTATAGCTGGGAGATATTGATAATTACCTTTATCCTCAGGAATCATGCAGATAGAATACCTTCCAATTCCATGGATGCTAGTCAGTAGAGGTGAAGCTTCTTGTTGGACACAAGGTCAACTTCTCCATGTTCAATGACATATATAAGTTCTGTTTCCAGCAATGGGACCTCACCCTCAGGTTGTGGGAAGTAATAGCCTTTGCAGTAGCCAGCTGTGTTTGGAGGTTTCCATGGTGGGCCTTTTGGCCGATTCCTGACACTGGAGGTTTTAAGTCATTGTACATTGAAGGCATAAGATGTTTAGTTGGGGCATTGTGTCTCCTCTTATTTGGTGAATACATTTGGATTTGTTTCATATAAGTATACATTTTAGGAAGCTTCTGCAGTAGAAGGTTTTCATAGGCTTTTTCAAATGACCTTTAGTGTGAGTTGTTGCTCCCATAGTCCCTCTCCCACCCTTCTCTCTCAACCCTCTTCCTGTTTAATCTTCCTTTCCTAGTTTCTCCTTTGTGTTTTCATAACAATATATTCTATTTCCCCTTCCTTGGGTGGTTGTCTTCTCCCACCTACTGCCTCACCAGATCCCTAACCTCTGTGACTGTTCTGATCGTAGCACACAGGTCAAAGGCTTAGAAGCTATCACCCATCTAGTAGAGAATGTAAACTATATTTATCTTTGGGGGTCTGGATTACTTTACTCAGAATGATTTTTTTCTTACTCCATCCATTTTATTTTTATGCTAATTTTATTTTTCTTAACAAATAATATTTCATTGTGTAAATATACCACATTTTCATTATTCATTCATTCATCAGTTGATGGATATCTAGATTATTTCCAATTTCTGGCCCTCATGAATAAAGCAGCAATAAACATAGATGAGCAAGTATCTCTGTAGTAGGATGTAGAGACCTTTGTGTGTATTTTCAAGAGTGGTTTAGCTGGACCTCTAAGGCAGATCTATTATTACCTTCTGAAGAATCTCCATACTGATTTCCATGCTGGCTGTACCAGTTTGCACTCCCAGCAACAATAAATGAACAAGTGTTCTCTGTTCCCAGCAGCCTTACTAGCAGGTGCTATCACTGTTTTATTGATCTTGACCATTCTGACTGAAAGTAGTTTTGATTTGAATTTCCCTGATGGTTAAGTGTGGCGGTTTGAATGAGAGTGGCCACTATAGACTCACATGTTTGAATGCTTGGTCCCCAGTTAGTGAAACTGGGAAGAATTAGGGGGTGTGGCCTTATTGCAGGAGGTTTGATTTTGTTAGGAGAGGTGTGGTACAGGGGCTGGGCTTTGAATTTTCAAAGGCTCATGCTAAGCTCAGTCTCTCTCTCTCTCTCTCTCTTTCTCTCTCTCTCTC
>NW_022196914.1:53670737-53682352 GCF_008632895.1 Mastomys coucha
TCTCTCTCTCTCTCTCTCTCTCTCTGCTTGCAGATCAGTATATAAGATTTCAGCCCCACACCACCTGCCCCCATACTTCTTCCCATATTGATAATGGACTAATCTCTGAGACTATAAGTGATCCTCTAATTTAATGTTTTTTAGGAATTTTCTTGGTCATGGTGTCTCATCACAGCAGTAGAACAGTAACTAAGACACTAAGGATGATGGATCTATCCTTAGGTATTTCTCAGCCAATTGTGTTTTATCTTTTGAGAACTCTCTGTTTAGTTTCCGTATCCCACTTTAAAATTGTCTTGTTTGTTTTTGATGTCCAGTTTTTTTTTTTTTTTTTTTTTTTTTTTTTTTTTTTTTTTTTTTTTTAGTCCTTCATGTATTTTATATAATGACTCCCTATAAGATTTATAAATGTGGGCTGGAGAGATGGCACAGTGGTTAAGAGCACTGACTGCTCTTCCAGAGGTCCTGAGTTCAATTCCCAACAACCAACGGTGGCTCACAACCATCTGTAATGGGATCTGACTCCCTCTTCTGGTGCGTCTGAAGACAGCTATAGTATACTCATACATAAAATCAATAAATCTTTTTTTAAAAAGAGAAAAAAGCTTTATAAATGCTAAATTTTTTTCCACTCTGTAAACTGTTGCTGCTTTGCACAAATGATACTATTCTTTGCCACACAGAGGCTTTTGACCTTCATTTCTTGCCTTTATTAATTGTGATCTTAGGGCCTGCGTTATCAGTGTTCTGTTTCAAAAGTCTTTTCTTGTGTCAAGAGTTGATGTCCATTCTCCTCCTCCTCTACAGTCAGACTCAAGGTACTTGGTCTTATGCTGAGGCCATCCAGGCTAACTAGTGCCACTTGTTGAAGATACTGAATTTACTGCAGTGGGGGGTTTTAATTTTTAAAAAAAAAAATCAGGTGTTCATATTTGTCTGAGCTTCTTTCTGTCTGGGCCTTCAATTCAGTTTCATTGACCAAAGTATTTGTTTTTGTGCTAATGCCATGCTTTTTTTTATATTACTAAAGCTCAAAATGCATAGTAATACAACCTGAAGTTTAGAATGGCGATACCTCCAGCAGGTCGTTTATTATTCAGTACTGTTTTAGATCTGCTGGGTTCTTTGTATTTTCATAATATGTTGAAAATTACATTATCAATTTCTATGAAGAGCTGTGCTATACCCATCATATATGTTGCATCATATATTACATATTATTTCATTAAAAATTTTCTGTTTCCTCATTACTATATCACAAAGAACATTTATTCATTTAACTGAGTATTTATTGAATGTCTAGTATTCTACCATGAGTTTTGACAAAATGCCTCTGGGAGATGGAACTATCTTCGTTTTCACAGAAAATCATTGATTTAAGAAAAGAACCCTGGGGCTGGAGAGATGGCTCAGCGGTTAAGAGCCTGACTGCTCTTCCGAAGGTCCTGAGTTCAAATCCCAGCAACCACATGGTGGCTCACAACCATCCATAATGTGATCAGATGCCCTCTTCTGGTGTGTCTGAAGACAGCTACAGTGTACTTACATATAGTAAATAAATAAATCTTAAAAAAAAAAAAAGATTTAAAAAAAAAAAAAGAAAAAAAAAAGAAAAGAACCCTGGACAAATTGCTGAGGATAAGTCTCTCTCCCTCTCCTTCCTCCTCCCCTTCTCCCCTCTCCCCTGTGCTCTTCTTCCCCCCCACACACCCCTTGCAAGTCTCAGGGAACACCATGAACATGACTTGGCCATCCCACTCATAACCCCCCACGGCAACAAGATCAAGTCATCCAAGAAGTTTACCACAGATGGGAGAAGGTCTCCACCCCTGCCTGAGAAACTATTACTATTTGGTGGCCTCTAGGGGGTGGGAAATCATGTTTTTCTGGAGGTGTTCCCACTGGTAAGTTGTCCATGTTCTTGCAGGCAACAAGAACTAGATTCAGTGAGAAGAAAAAGGGGGGTACTTATTGGGCTTGTATCAGGAGAGAAGATTTGGGATGGATGTGATCAAAAGATATTACATATATCTATGAAAATGGCTCTGGCTCTCTCTCTCTATATATATACACACATATATATACATATACATACATATATATATAATGTAAAAGAAAGGGGCCAGTAAGTTTGCTCAGTAACTAAAAGACGTGTGGTGACCTGAGTTTAATTCAGTCCCTGGGACCCACATGGTAGAAAGAGAGAGCCAATCCCTTCCAATTGTCTTCTGCCCTGTGTACATGCTATGGCATGTGTACACACACATAATGTAAAACAAGGACAAAAGGGAGGAAAGAGGCAAGAGGGAGGGAAAGAGAAGTACTTTAGAACAGCCAAGAATGCCCTGGATCCTGGTTTCTTTGTTTGCTAGTTTATAATCATGAGCAAGTAATTTAATTCGTCAATTTAATGTGGATGCAGACAGATGTTTTAAGTGCAATTTTTTCCTCAAAAAGATACACTGGAGCTTGTTCCCCAGCCTTGTTGAATGTGGCCTTTTCTGGACACTGAGCAGAGGTAACCAAGTTCAAAGGAGGTCATAAAGCAAGATCCCAGTATATCTGGTCTCTCAGGATAGAAAGAAGTCACACCAAGAAAGCACTACATGAGAGTGAAAGCAAAATTGCAGATGATGCTTCTATGACCTAAGGGTGGCCGGCAAATTCAGAAGCTAGAAGAGAGGCATGGGGCCGGCCCGTCTTCACAGCTCTTAGATCAGATAGAACAGGTGTGCGAACCAGAAAGGACCTCACACGGGCTAAACATGAGGGATACCACATGGTTCTGGTGTGGCTCTCCCAAGTAACCTTGTCTGTCTAGCAATTCTTGTCGCTGTCAACATTAGGTAAGCCGGATCCTATGTGCGTGAAGTTCACGTGGCTCCAGCTTGCGTGGCTTAACTGATCCTGAGTGTACTGTTTGTGATGATGGTCAGTGTTGCCGAGGGACCGGTGCAGGGAGTGGGGATCTCCTTTCACAGGCATCTGGCAGGTGCACTGCCTGCTCAGTTCTCCAGCTGTTGTTTTGTCTTGTTCCCTAAGTCCTGCTTCTCTCTCCAGCTTGACACTGACTTCCTCCTGGGAACTTCCTCTGCAATTCTGGACCTCAAGCAGAGTGCTGAGCCAACACACAGTGGGTTCTTACTAAGCACTGTAGAAGAAGTGTAACGTCCGATAGACGTTAATCAATCAGGTTAAAACATTTTATGTGAGACGGCACAAGGTAAAGCATGCAAGTTGGGTCCACGTGCTTCTCTCCCTTTCTCAGCTACCCTACCCACAGACTGCAATTGTTACTGGATTGTTGTGCTCAAGTGCACTTATTTTTAATTTTTTTCATACATATATTAAAAGGTAAAATTACAATTAATTTAGGTATGTTACTGTAGGGGGATTTCCCATAATTGTTTGATTAGCTAATAAAGACAAGAAACTAATCGCTGGGTGAAGATAAGGAAGCGGGTTTTCCAGTCCAAGAGAGGAAGAGGACAAGAAAGAAAGGAAGGGGTTTTTGGGGCAAGACAGTGAAGAGAGAGGACATGCAGGATGTAGGCCCAGAGGATGTTAGGCCTGGTGGTGGCCTCCGCCAACGGAAAAATTCCAACATAGAATAGCTGATGAGTTTAGGACAACAGATTCCCAGTCCAGTAGTTGTATCATCTGGTTGACTTTAAATATTAAGATTGTCTGGTGTTTTCCATTCAGTGGGCCAGTGAGAGGGTGTAGGCACATGGTGGCCATCATCAGAGTCCCTTGCATGGGGGTGGATGGATGATGGAATGCGAACAGTAGCTCTAGGCATTCTTAAGAAGGACACCCGCAGGGTGGCTTAGCAAAGCCAGCCAGAGGAACTGGCATTACACTGGGCAAGGAACAGACAGAGACTAGAGCGGCTTGGTAAAGCTAGCAGTGGGGACTGGGTGAGATCACCATTGTGGGCATCTAGCTGGAGCAAGCCTGGAATTATTTTAAAATTACACCTGCATGTTACTCTAAGACTCTGATGAGCCTTAACTTACCAGAGACCCCTGAGTGAACAACGTGGAGACAGGAATCGATGCAAAAGCAAGAGGAATTTTATTTAATCAATCATGCTGGGGTCACCTTGCACATGGGGAGAGGGCAACCCAACACAGCCCATCCAGCTAGCCTTTATACAGTTCTCAGAGCCGCTGCCATTAGGCACAATATGATTGGCAGAACAGTGTGACTTTTAAACCGATTGGTCTATAGGGAATGAGGTGGGTGGCCAATGGACTTGGAATATGTCTACCAGCCCTGGTAGTTGGTCCCTCCTTCCTGTAGTCTGAGGAATGTAATTAACTCCTCCCTTCTAGAGGAGAGAGGTCCAGTGGAATTTTCTAAAATTCCTGAGCTGACTTCTTCATTACCAGCAAAAGATTTCTCCCTTGTTATTGTTTTCTGCAGGGAAGAAGTTAGCCAAGAAACAACAACCCGTTTAAGCAGAAGTTCATTTAGTAAAATATAGTATGTACTCCAGAGAGAGACTGGAGTGAGTTGACCTTTAGGGAAATGGGTAGTAACCCATTGCATTCTGCACTGTAGACTTTAACGAAGTTCTTATGGATGTTTTTAAGTTAGGTACAGATTCAGGGTGGTAAGATGATCCTTTTGCCTTCCAAATTGTAGTAGACCAGATCTCCCTTTTAAGGTATTTCTTCCTATGAACCTCTTGAAAACCAGAGCTAAAGTACAAATGGCACAGTAATGAAACCAGAGTGTATGGGGAATGCAGACCCACCATTAGTGGGCATGTGTGGTATTGTGATAGAAGAGTGGCTCACGTCCAGACAGACCACACCAGGGCAAACAGTTCCATGTGAAGTTTATTGTAAGAGAAAAGGGCAAAGGTGGCAGTGAAGAAGAGGGGAAGAGAGAGAGAGAGAGAGAGAGAGAGAGAGAGAGAGAGAGAGAGATTTTATTTTTTATTTTGACAGTGATATAACTGCTCATAGGTAAAGGTGGGAGGTAAGCCGAGTGGATTCTGGAAATGTGTGGTGGTTGAGATGTGTGGGTTCCTGTCCCCGATGTATGATGTCAGAGTTTGGAGCCAATCTGCACTGCTGATACTCTGATGCCAACATGTGGTAGCTAAAAATTTCCAATTAGATTGAAAATTTTGATTGAATTATGTGGAATTTGGCTTGAGTGACACAATTTTGGTTAGGTCTGGTCAGCTGAGTGGAAATTCAGCCCAAACACTGGTCTCAAGGGTCAGTGAGATGGCTCAGGGGCTAGAGGCTCTTGCCACCCAATAGTACAAGCCTGACAATCTGGGTTCAGTTATTGTCACAATACAAAGGTAGAAGGAGGGTACTGATCTCACAAAGTTGTCCTCTTCCATATACACATCTTGATTTGTGTACCTCTCAATAATAATAATTAATTTAGAAACTAGTTTCCCATAGCTTCTTTCCCTAGTAAAACTGAATATAATGTAGCCATTGTCATTGTTTCTATATATAAACCCATATGTATTATATGATTTTATAGAGTTGCTTAGTGTCATAACTTATATCAGATATCTACACTGGGATAGTTAGGTGTCTCCAGGCTTTACCATTGTAAATAAAGATACAATGCACACTTTTGGGCATTTATTTTTGCATATGTTGGGAGTGATTCTGATTGGCTAAAGATTCAGATTTGTAATTGCCAGGGAACATTATAGTGATGCTCAGTGTGCTGGCTAGTTTTTTTGTGTCAACTCAACACAAGCTGGAGTTATCATAGAGAAAGGAGCCTCCCTTGAGGAAATGCCTCCATGAGATCCAGCAGTAAGGCATTTTCTAAACTAGTGATCAAGGATGGGAGGGCCCATTGTGGGTGGTACCATCCCTGGGCTGGTAGTCCTGGGTTCTATAAGAGAGCAAGCTGAGTAAGCCAGGAGAAGCAAGCCAGTAAGTAACATCCCTCCATGGCCTCTGCATCAGCTCCTGCTTCCTGACCTGCTTGAGTTCCAGTCCTGACTTCCTTTGGTGATGAACAGCAATGTAGAAGTAGAAGCTGAATAAACCCTTTCCTCCCCAACTTGCTTCTTGGTCATGATGTTTGTGCAGGAATAGACACTCTGACTAAGACAGTCAGTAAAGGACATTCAAGAATATTCAACTTGGGGAGGATCGCAGCCACCAAATTGAAGTTCAATCCCTTTGTAACTTCTGACCGAAGCAAGAACCACAAACAGCATTTCAATGCACCTTCTCACATTCAGAGGAAGATCAAGTCTTCCCCTCTTTCCAAAGAGCTGAGACAGAAGTATAATGTTCGAATGCCCATTCGAAAGGGTGATGAAGTTCAAGTTGTTCAAGGACACTACAAAGACCAGTAGATTGGCAAGGTAGTCCAAATGTACAGGAAGAAATACGTCTACATTGAACGAGTCCAGCGAGAGAAGGCTAATGGCACAACTGTCCATGTGGGCATCCACCCCAGCAAGGTGGTTATCACCAGGCTAAAGCTAAACCTGGACCACAAGAAGATCCTGGAGAGGAAAGCCAAGTTCCAATAAGTAGGAAAGGAGAAGGGCAAGTACAAGGAAGAAACAGTCGAGAAGATGCAGGAGTAGAGACATCTCATGCACGGCTTTCATTAAAGACTGCTTAAGTAAAAAAAAATAATAATAATAATATTCAACTTGTAGTATTAACTCTGTTACTCCTACTCTATGAAACTTCAAGCAGGTCACTTCAGGTCTCTGAAATTCTGTTACTTCCTTTGTTGGGGGAGAAAAAGGTACTATCCCAGTTTGTTAGTTTGTGAATATCCAAAAACAAAATAATGCATCATGGTTGTTTTATGCAAGTTTGGTGCATTTGGTCTGTGTATGCCCCCCTCATTCCTCATTGCTGGGTTTGGTTTTCTCCCCGTACCCCCACTGATTCTCTTTCTCCTCCTCCTCCTCCTCCTCCTCTTCTCCTAAGGTTTACAGGGATCAAACAAAGGATTCACTTAACACATGCACACCAAGGGCAAACACTCCACCACTGAGCTATAGTTTGTCTTTAATAGGAGTTTCTCCTTAGCTTCTTCATGGTCTGCTAAATTCCATTAAATGGCACGCAAATTTTTAGTAGTTGACTGGAACTGACTTCCTTTAAATATCTAACATGGAATTGAGTAGGAGAATATTATTGAAATTAAATAAACAAATGTATCATGTGGAAATAAATGTTTGGAAGGGTAAACTCAGTGTCTCATATGTGAATATATTTAGAAAAACATGAAAGTGGCTTACAATAATAAACGATACAGAACATCTGTAATCCCAGCACTGAATGGGGAAAATAGTACATAGTCAGTCCTTACGGCTATAATGGGATGTTTGTAACAGCTAACCTACAAGTGGAATTTGTATCAGAGTTCAGTCCAAAGATTGAGCAGCTCCACTGTTTGCTCTAGCAAGGGCAGTTGTCATGACAGAATTGTGTAATGAACAAACCACATACATCATGAGCCAGGAAGCAATGAGAAAGAAAACAGGCCAGAGTCCTACAACCAACCTTGCAATGAGCAAAGGGTCAAAAATGCTTGAGCATGACCCACAATATACCTTCAGTGAGCTAAGAACATGCTATAAGGCCCTGTTTCCTAAAGGTTTTACCATAGTCTGCTGGTACCACCCTGAATACCAAAATTTTAACACATAACATCTAAGACATATTCCACATACAAATGAGATCAAATACACAGAATTTGTCTGCCCAAGATTCTTATAAAGCCATAGGTAAGAAAGTCTGTACACCCATGTTAATCAAAACAATACATTATGAAATGCCCCCCAATTGGTTAAGGATATGTTTCTATGACTAGTCTTGTTACCAAAAGCCCAGAGCTGGAAGTTTTGCTTTATTGCTGAATAGTTCTGTGTGCAAGTGATAAGCTCCAAGTTTCTTATAGAATATATATGTATATTCTATATATATGAATATGTATATGTATATAATATTTCAAAGGTTATATGAGGTACTATATACAAGAAACTCAAGAGAGACCCTTGGAAAATGTGACATTCAGCAGATGTAACCAAGATAAACAGAAGTAAAAATAGTCTCTCAGAAATAGCTTTTCAGAGAAGCAATAGCTCTGAGGCCTTGAACTAAGAATTACTACTCTGGACCTCCACTTTCCTCTCTTGCGAAGTGCAAAGATCTTTAAAGTTCCTGTTACTCAGGCAGCAGTAATGACAGTTATAGGTAGACCTTTCTCACATGGGTCAGCCATGTTCTCACTGACACACAGTCACTCTGATCCTCACAGAAAACCTGAAGCAGCCTTTGCTTTCAGCTAATATTTGAAGGAAACTCCTAATTCTCATTTTGTTTTACTTTAAGGCTTTTAAAAAAAATAGTTTTTCATTTTTTAAAAAACATTTAGAGTGTGTGTGTGTGTGATCATGTTTGTGTGGGCAAGTGTGTGACATGGTGCATATGTGGACGTCAGAGGACAGCTTGTGAGGGTCAATTCTGCCTGTTAACATGTGGCCTTGGGGATTAAAATCAGGTGATTAGGCTTGACCATGGGCATCCTATCCTGCTGTGGTGGTTTAAATGAGAATGACTCCCATAGGCTCATATATTTGGATACTTGGTCCCTACTTAGTGGAACTGTTTGGGAAGAACTAGAAGAGATAGCCTTGTCAGAGGAGGTATGTCACTGAGGGTAGGCTTTGAAGTTTCAAAGCCTAGGCCATTTCCAGTTAGCTCTCTCTTCCTCATGTTGTCTCAAGAAGAAAGCTGTCAGTCAATGCTCTAGTACCATGTCTTCCTTCCTACTGTCACAATCCCTGACACCACGATCATAGATTAACCCATTGAAACTGTACTCACACAATAAACTCTCTCTTCCTTAAGCTCTCTTGGTCTTGGTGTATTACCACAGCAATAGAAAAGTAACTGCGACACTTGCTAATCAATTTCCCTGACCCTTCAGGCATTTTTATTATTATTAAAACTTTAAAGGTCTTTTCCTCTTTGAGAAAAAACAATAAATATAAAAAAATTTACAGCCAGGCAGTGGTGGCACATGCCTTTAATCCCAGCACTTGGGAGGCAGAGGCAGGCGGATTTCTGAGTTTGAGGCCAGCCTGGTCTACAGAGTGAGTTCCAGGACAGCCAGGGCTACACAGAGAAACTCTGTCTCGAAAAACAAACAAACAAACAAAAAACAAATAAAAAATTTACATTAGTTATCTAATGCTGTTCAACAAATTATCCCCCAAAGCTTACTGCTGTAAACGTCAAGTATCCTGTGTCCCCTATGAGATCTGAGAGTTGGAAACTTCAGCAAGAGTGGTTCTTCAGGGAGTCTCATGAGGTTATAGTGCAGGTGTCTGTCTGAAGGAATGGGAGAATTTACTGCTGAGCTTGCTCCTCTAGTTGTTGGAATAGATTTCAAGACCACATCATGCAATACTGGAACAAAAGCAAGACTCTTGGAGGCTGCTCTCCCAGTTGAAAAAGTAGAATGAAAGAAAGATGGAGAAGAGAGGATGGCAGGGCAGACTCAGGATTGAAGCTGCACTCTCCTAACCGTGAGTGCATCCACTCTGCCAGTTCTGGAGGCCGTCATCCTGTACAGATTCTCATCTTTGCTAGAAGAAAGTCAAGTCCAGCCCAAACCTAAAGGGGAAAAAAGGTCAAGATTCACTGCTTCAGGAAAGAATATTAGAGTATGAACAATATATCACAGCCAAACTGAAGCAGCCTACAATGAGGAAAACCCATCATTCTAGCGCTAGCGCTTACTATACTATAACAATCCAGTGTTTCCCTGCCTCAGCCTCCTGAGTACTGGGATCACAGGTGTGCACTATCACACCAGGGCTGAGTGTGTCTTTATAGCTGAAAAAAGCATGAGGAAGAATATGAAACACAGCTATGTGTTCACTGGCTTGATTAGCAATGCTTATGTCTATCCTATCGCTTTTAAAAACGCATTTAAAAGTATTTTATGTCTTAAGTTTTTAATTGATATAATCTCTGTTTCTGTCTCTGTCTCTGTCCGTCAGTGTGTGTGTGTGTGTGTGTGTGTGTGTGTGTGTGAGAGAGAGAGAGAAAGAGAGAGAGAAAGAGAGAGAGAGAGAGAGAGACCATGTGGTAGTTGAATACAGATACACATTTGATGTTCAAATCAAACTTTCATTTCCTTAAACATTATTATTTCTTTGTGGTAAAAATAATAATAATTAAAAATTCTTCTGTTTTTAAAGATACACTCCACTTCCATTATTTGTGGTCAACCTACTATGTAACAGAACATCAAAATTATTTTTTCTAGGTATAATTTATTTATTTATTTATTTATTTATTTATTTATTTTAATATTTATTTATTTACCATGTGCTTTTTCTTTCTTTTTTCATTAGATATTTTCTTTATTTATATTTCTAATGTTATCCCCTTTCCTGGTTTCCCCTCCGAAAACCCCCTATCCAATCCCCCTACCCCCCTACTCACCAACCCACCCATTCCTGCTTCCCTGTCCTGGCATTCCCCTACACTGGGGCATCAAGCCTTCTCAGGACCAAGGGCCTCTCCTCCCATTGATGTCCAGCAAGGCCATCCTCTATCTACATATGCAGCTAAGATGTATCCCATTGTGTAAACGTACCACATTTTCTGTATCCCTTCCTCTATTGAGGGGCATCTGGGTTCTGTCCAGCTTCTGGCTATTATAAATAAGGCTGCTATGAGCATAGTGAAGCATGTATCCTAATTACATGTTGGAGCATCTTCTGGGTATATGCCCAGGAGTGGTATAGCTGGGTCCTCTTTTACTATGGCCGATTTTCTGAAAAAACTGCCAGACTGATTTCCAGAGTGGTTGCACCAGCTTGCAATTCCACCAGCAGTGGAGGAGTGTTCTTCTTTCTCCACATCCTCACCAGCATCTGCTGTCACCTGAGTTTTTGATCTTAGCCATTCTGACTGGTGTGAGATAGAATCTCAGGGTTGTTTTGATTTGCATTTCCCTGATGACTAAAGATGTTGAACATTTCTTTAGGTGCTTCTCAGCCATTTGGTATTCATCAGTTGAGAATTCTTTGTTTGGCTCTGTAGCCCACTTTTTAATAGGGTTATTTGGAGTTATTTGGTTCTTTGGAGTCTAACTTTTTGAGTTCTTTGTATATATTGGATATTAGCCCTCTATCAGATATAGGATTGGTAAAGATCTTTTTCCAATCTGTTAGTTGCCATTTTGTCCTATTGACAGTGTCCTTTGCCTTACAGAAGCTTTGTAATTTTATGAGGTCCTATTTGTCAATTCTTGGTCTTAGAGCATAAGCTATTGGTGTTCTGTTCAGAAAATTTCCTCCTGTGCCCATGTGCTCGAGGCTCTTCTCCACTTCCTTTTCTATTAGTTTCAGTGTATCTGGTTTTATATGGAGGTCCTTGATCCACTTGGACTTTAGCTTTGTACAAGGAGATAAGAATGGATCAATTTGCATTCTTCTACATGCTAACTTCCAGTTGAACCAGCACCATTTGTTGAAAATGCTGTCTTTTTCCATTGGATGGTTTTAGCTCCTTTGTCAAAGGTCACATGACTGTAGGTGTGTGGGTTTATTTCTGGGTCTTCAATTCTATTCCATT
>NW_022196914.1:53682362-53682988 GCF_008632895.1 Mastomys coucha
TATCACTATTGCTCTATAGTATAGCTTGAGGTCAAGGATGGTGATTCCACCAGAAGTTCCTTTATTGTTGAGAATAGTTTTCGGTATCCTGGGTTTCTTGTTATTCCAGATGAACTTGAGAATTGCTCTTTCTAAATCTATGACAAATTGAGTTAAAATTTTGATGGGGATTGTATTGAATCTGTAAATTGCCTTCAGCAAGATGGCCATTTTTACCATATTAACCCTGTCAATCAACAAGCAAGGGAGATCTTTCCATCTTCTAAGATCTTCCTCAATTTCTTTCTTCAGAGACTTGAAGTTCTTGTCATACAGATCTTTTACTTGTTTGGTTAGAGTCACACCAAGATACTTTATATTGTTTGTGACTATTGTGAAGGGTGTCATTTCCTTTATTTCTTTCTCAGCCTGTTTATCCTTTGAGTATAGGAAGGCTACTCATTTATTTGAGTTAATTTTATATCCAGTCACTTTGCTGAAGTTGTTTATCAGTTTTAGGAGTTCTCTGGTGGAATTTTGGGGGATTTAAGTATACAATCATATCATCTACAAATAGTTATATTTTGACTTCTTCCTTTCCAATTTGTATCCCTTTGACCTCCTTTTGTTGTCTAATTGCTCTAGCT
>NW_022196914.1:53683277-53694588 GCF_008632895.1 Mastomys coucha
TTCTTTGAGTTTCTTTATGTAGTGGATTACATTGATGGATTTCCGTATATTGAACCATCCCTGCATTCCTGGGATGAAGACTACTTGATTGTGGTGAATGATCATTTTGATGTGTTCTTGGATTCAGTTGGCAAGAATTTTATTGAGTATTTTTCCATCAATGTTCATAAGGGAAAACGTTCTGAAGTTCTCTTTCTTTGTTTGGTCTTTGTGTGGTTTGGGTATAAGCATAATTGTGGCTTCATAGAACCAATTGGGTAGTGTTACTTCTGTTTCTATTTTGTGGAATAGTTTGAAGAGTATTGGTATTGGGTCTTCTTAAAGTTCTGATAGAATTCTACACCAAACCCATCTGGTCCTGGGCTTTTTTTAGTTGGGAGACTATTAATAACTGCTTCTATTTCTTTGGGATTTATGGGGCTGTTCAGATGGTTTATCTAATCCTGTTTTAACTTTGGCACCTTGTATGTGTCTAGAAAATTGTCCATTTCATCCAGATTTTCCAATTTAGTTGAGTATAAATTTTTGTAATAGGAGCTGATGATTTTTTTGAATTTGCACAGTTTCTGTTCTTATGTCTCCCTTTTCATTTCTGATTTTACAAGCCTACTTGATCATGGTGAATGATAGTTCTGATGTGTTCATTGCTTGGAAAATTGTTTTCCAGCCCTTTACTCTGAGGTAGTGTTTGTCTTTGACACTGAGGTGCGTTTCCTGTATGCAGCAAAATGCTGGGTCTCCACCCTGCTGACAGGTAGATGATTCAGTAATATTACATTCCTAGATTACATTCCTAAAATGAATATGTTCCCCTCCTTAACAGACTGAAAAACTTGGGTTGGAATTCCCCTTACTCCCCCTGGTGTATGATTTTTTTCCTTTAAATACCCTACACTTCTTGAGCTAGGGGCCGAACTCCTCTGCCCCTGAGTGGGTTACAAGCTCGGTCCCAGTGCACTGGTTTCCCGAATAAACCTCTTGTGTTTGCAGCAAGAGCAGTCTCTCGTGAGTTTCGTGGGGGTCATATAATCCCGAGACTAGAGTGAGGGTCTCCTCTTTTGAGGGGTCTTTCATTTTCCACCTATTATCCTTTCTATGGCTGGATTTGTGTAAATTTGGTTTTGTCATGGAATATCTTGTTTTCTCTGTCTATGGTAATTAAGAGTTTTGTTGGGTATAGTAGCCTGGGCTGTCATCTGTGTTCTCTTAGGGTCTGTATGACATCTTCCCAGGATCTTCTAGTTTTCATAGTCTCTGGTGAGAAGTCTGGTGTAATTCTGATAGGCCTGCCTTTATATGTTACTTGACCTTTCTTGCTTGCTGCTTTTAATATTCTTTCTTTGCTTAGTACATTTGGTATTTTGATTATTATGTAACAGGAGGAATTTCTTTTCTGGTCCAATCTATTTGGAGTTCTGTAGGCTTCTTGTATGTCCATGGGCATCTCTTTCTTTAGGTTAGGGAAGTTTTCTTCTACAATTTTGTTGAAAATATTTACTGAAGCTTTAAGTTGGGAATCTTCACTCTCTTCTGTATCTATTATCCTTAGGTTTGGTCTTCTTACTGTGTCCTGGATTTCCTGGATGTTTTGGGTTAGGAGCTTTTTGCTTTTTGTGTTTTCTTTGACTGTTGTGTCAAATGTTTACTATGGTATCTTCTGTACCTGAGATTCTCTCTTCTATCTCTTGAATACTGTTGGTGATGCTTGCATCTATGACTCCTGATCTCTTTCCTAGGTTTTCTATCTCCAGGGTTGTCTCCTTTTATGATTTCTTTATTATTTCTATTTCCATTTTTAGATCCTGGATGGATTTGTTCATTTCCTTCACCTGTTTTGTTGTGTTTTCCTGTAATTCTTTAAGGGATTTTTGTGTTTCCTCTTTAAGGGTTTCTAGCTGTTTACCTATGTTCTCCTGTATTTCTTTAAGGGAGTTATTTATGTTCTTCTTAAATTCCTCTATCATCATCATGAGATGTGATTTTAAATCAGAGTCTTGTTTTTCTGGTGTGTTGGGGTAACCAGGGTTCACTGTAGTGGAAGAACTGGGTTCTGATGATGCCAAGTAGCCTTGGTTTCTGTTGCTTATATTCTTTCACTTGCCTTTTGCCATCTGGTTATCTCTGGTGTTAGTTGGTCTTGCTGTCTCTGACTGTGGCTTGTCCATCCTGTAGGCCTGTGTGTCAGTACTCCTGGGAGTCCTGTTCTTTCCAGGAGAAATTTAGGAATTTATGGTTAGCTCTGACGTGCAGATAGAGATCCTGTCCTCAGCTGATCCTTGGTTCTTGGGTCCTGATGGGTCCTGGAAGGGTCCCTTTTGGAATTTGAACAGAAGTGGTGGTCTTACCTATGCTCCGCAGGTGTGTCAGCTCTCCTGGGAGACCAGCTCTGTCCTGGCTGTATTTTTGTATGTAACTCTGTGGCTCAAGATCAGCTCTGGGTGCAGAGGGAAACTCCTGTCCCAGGCAGCTCCTGGGTTCCTGTGTCCTGAGGATTCTGGGCAGGTTCCTCTGAGCAGTGGTGGTGGGCCTACCTGTGCTCACAGGCCTGTCCACACTCCTGGGAGGATCCCTCCTTCTCAGTGCTATTTGGGTATTGGGCCCTGTGGCAGAGGATCTGCTCCAGGCACTGACAGAAACCAGAAGTTCTCCTGTCCAGGACAGCCCTCGGTTCCTCTCCCTGGTATCATTTTGTACTCACCGACCAATCGAAAAACATTTCAAAAACCATATGATAAAAATAGACTGCTCACAAGTTTAATCCCAACCCTTTTCTACTCACCAGAAACTATCTTCTCAGCCTTTTAAATTTTCTTTCTATAAATATTATGAAAACAATGTGCAGTGTATTCATAGATATTTAAATTTTTCATGTAGAATATCATGTCTACATATCATAAAACTTACCTTTTCTACTCATGGTTGCTTTGTTTCAATATTTTCCTTTATAAGTTATTTATTTATGTAAGTTATAACTTATTCCTGTACTATGTGTTAGTCAGGGTTCTCTTGAGTAACAGAACTTACAGAATGGGTCTCTTTCTCTATATAAAAAAGGTCATTTATTGGAATAATTTACAGGCTGTGGTCCAGCTAGTCCAACAATGGCTGCTTATGAACAGAAAGGCAAAGATCCAGCAATTGTTTAGTCCATGAAGCTGAGTGTCTCAGCTGGTCTTCAGTATACTCTGGGATCCCAAGGTAGGCTTTAATGTCAATGAAGGAATGGGTGTGCTAGCAAGAGGAGGGTGAGTAGGCAAAAAGCAAAAGCTTCCTTCTTCCATGTCCTTAGGCAGAAGGTGTGGTTCAGATTATATAGGTGAGTCCTCCCTCCCAAGACACAGATTAAGGGCATGTGTTGTATTGGCCCACACTTCTTCCAGCATGACATGAGAGTCCATTTTCCTATACTGGCATCTACAATCAGTATTGCCAGATTGTTCTCACTCTTGCCAGACTCATTTAAGGGTTTGATAGAAGTGGGCATGTATAAGTATATTACTTATCTTGTGTTCCAGGCACAAATGTGATGGGAAATAGCCCCTATGCAGGTCCTCATTTGGTAGAGTGCTCATTTGGCTAGTGTGTCATTACTGAGTCTCTTACAAAACGGAATAATTAAGTAAATCCCCTCAGGATTCCCAGGAGCCTCTGGAACAGAGCCAGACTGATCTGATAGGCTCCCCTGGTTCCCCCAAGGGCCACTTCAGTCCATTTGCCACTTTCTGTTAAGCCCTCTCTTCTCCTGCTGCTCTCTGGTACTCAGAATCCACTTATACTCCTGCCACAGAGAGCATGAAATGACCTCATGCAAACTGCCACATCCAAACTTCATCTACAAACAGACTCTACCTCGAATTTTCTCTCTCCAGTATGGTTCGAGGGTATTCCTTTGACACCAATCCCTAAAGCCAATTGATAGAGGACGTTGGGAGAAAGAATGATACTTTCTTGTGATTGTTTTAGTGGCCCTGTAAGAAGATGAAGGGGGCTCGGGATGTAACTCAGTGGCACAGTAACACCACGTGGTGCTATATATACCACTTAAGGACTCTATATAGCGTTCTCACCAAAAATAAAATGATAATCACTAGCCACAGCCCGTCAACCTTGTCCCTCCAGAACTGTGAATTCAATAAATGTTCATTCTTGATAAAGTGTACAGGTTGTATTCAGTTACAGGAATAGAAAGTGGACTAAGAAATTCTGTCCGCTCTCCTAAGGAAACACTGCCCTTCTTCCTGCTCAAGGCTAGTCCTAGCTCAGCAATGACTCCTCTCTTATCCTCTCAGGGCTCTTCCATCATCAATAAGCCCTTCCTTCTTTTGCCTCTATAGTTAACTGCACTTCCTTCCCCTCTACCTCATTTTTCCTCCATGTAATCACACTGAAATCTTCCTTTGAGTCCTGGCTGGGTCTTTTTTTGCATATTATTTTCAGGACCAACCATCACTTCCCCAGAAAGCACTTCCTTTTATTTAGAAGACTTCTCCTTTGCCTTCACAGCATTGAGAAAAGCAAGATTTAAATGCCTCTGTGTGGGCCTGTCCTCTTCCTGTGCAGTCAGTGTTAGCAGTGGCAGGAGTCCTTCTCCGAGCCTAGCAGAAGACACAGTCAACCCTTGTCTGCAGAGTAAAGTCGTGGTCCCCAGCCTCGAGCCACATCTTGCCTACACACCTGTGCCTGAAGAGTATTTCAAAATGAGAGCTCTGTTGTTATTGTCCCTGACGAGCTCAGGGACAAAGTCCAACACGACATGAGCCTGGGAGAACAACTCTGCCTTGGTCCTCACAAAGCTAAATGCATGCTGCTGTGGGATGTTCTCTGAAGAAACCACATCTATATTAAAGATCCCATGGAATATCTGACCTTGGCTGACTCAACGCCATGACTTTGGAGAGATGGAATAGTGTAGGTCAAAAGCTAAAACCATTTTGGACTAATCAGGCTCTCTAATAGCCAATTCTCTAACTTCTGCATCTGACCTGACATTCTCCCAAGTAACAGACACATTTGTTGACTGGGTTGCTAAGCTTATGGAATCTCTGCCTCCATCATAAAGCTTTAACTAACGCCTGGTTTCTCCTCTGCCCTCTTGGCTGCAGCCTGCTTATATGAGGATCCCACCAATTTCATAGGCCTATGTCTCTTTTTTGTTCTGTGACTTTAAAAATTCATGTAACTCTTCCATATGAAGTGTGTTGTTCCGGGGAGCTTGGATCAAGTTCTTGAGTTGTGATCACTCATACTCGATTCAGAATTGAGCTGGAGATGTGGCTCAGTGGCTAAGAGCACTGGCTGCTTGCTCTTCCAGAGGGCCTGAGTTCAATTCCCAGCAACCACATGGTAGCTCACAACCATCTGTAATGAGATCTGATGCCCTCTTCTTGTGTGTCTGAAGACAGCTACAGTGTACCCATATCAATGAAATAAATAAATCTTAAAAAAAAAAAAAGAATTAACTACACTCTGCTTTCCTGTAAAAGCAGAGTCATTGTTTTAGGTTAGCACTACCTTTTCTAATATGAATAGCAAGAGAGGAAAAATGCAATAAGCTAATATTGTGGCTGACTGATAACCCTGGTAAAAAAGACATAGCAGGGGCACCAGGCGTAAGGCAGTATAGACTGGTTAACATACTGAGGCCCTAAATTCTACACTGAGTGGGCTCCTCCCCCACAAAAAAGCAGTGAAGACTTTATATTCTAAAGTTTAAAATCAATAAAGAAAGAAGCTCTGGGCAGTGGTGGCGCATGCCTTTAATCCCAGCACTTGGGAGGCAGAGGCAGGTGGATTTCTGAGTTCAAGGCCAGCCTGGTCTACAGAGTGAGTTCCAGGTCAGCCAGGTACACAGGGAAACCCTGTCTCAAAAAACCAAAAAGAAAAAAACCAAAAACCAAACCAAAACAAACAAACAAACAAAAACCCCAAAAAACCATTTGAACCTACGGTTTTGCAGGAAAAGGACTCGTGTTTACTGAGCATTTACAATATGCCAAGAATTGTCGAAATGCATTTGCTTTATCTTATTTCAAATAGTTTTCTTTGAACCCAATGTTGTATCATAAAAACAATATCATATCATTGTCATTCTGACTCGGTGTAGAAACACTATGGAAACATTCCCAAGAGTATGTCTGAGGGCACTTCTAGGAAGGTTTAACTGAAGAGAGAAGACCTTGGAATGTGGGTGGAGCCATCTCCCAGGCCTGGCCCCTGGCTAGATAGCTGAGGTGGGGCTGAGCAGCCACCATTGTCTCTAGACAGGACCTGTTTCCTCACTTTCCTGACTCCTAGCATTATGGATGATGCCCTTAAACCATGAGCCCAAGTAAAGCAGTCCTCCATCGAGCTGCATTTTTTGTTGAACACTTTATCACATCAACGAGAAATGTAAGTAAAATGCATTCTAAAAATTAAATCACAGAGCAAAATGATCAAATGCACCAGGAAAAAGCAATGTAACATTACGAGAAAGTTTAAACGCTCAGTACAACATAAGTGGGATTTTTTTGGTTGTTAAAATTAAGCTATAGGTCATCTCTAGTGTATGTGATACTCAAAAGCTTAAAATTTCCACACAAACTCCTTTTTCATCTATCTGGTTCTGGTTCTGCTCTCCTCTCCCACATCTCCCCTACCCAACCCCATCTCTCTCCCCTGCCCTACTCTCTGAATTGCTCTCTGCTCTTTTTCACCTTTTACTTAACCTGATTACCTTCTGCTTTTTCGATTTTCTCCTGGCTTGTTATCTTTTAAACTAATCATTGTTTTTTAAAGCTACTGACCCCCCTTGCCTAAGCTGAGGTGAAATCGAGAGAATCTCTTCCTTTACCTCCCATGAGCCAAAATTACACCTGGCATCAAGGTGTCCTGGTGCAATGTGCAACCTAGAGAGCCCAGGTACTCTCACCAGGCTTTTAAGCTAATAAGGGCTTCTGCAGAGCAAGTCCCAGCGTTTGAGCTGATGCCTGAACCTGCTGGAATTCTTAGGGTGCCACATCAAGTAAATGGCTTGTAACTCAGAAACTTGGGTCCCACCTCACTCCCCACCCCCACAGATGAGATGTTACAGAGCAAAGTTTGCTAAGACTTGCATTATAAGACTGGAAACCTCAAAGGGAATTCGTCATGTGGCCATCTGAAAGTCACATCGTGTGGAAAAATCAAACTGGTTGACCTACAAGTCTGCCCTGCTTCTTAGGTCTGAGAGTGCAGGGTCTGCTTTGGAAACTCAAACCTACCTGATGAAGGATGTTTCTCCTTGAAGTGAATGCTCAAACTACACCTAGTATGGAAGGTGTCCCCTCTAAAAGCTCCCTTCAAAAGCTGAAGTGGGAGAGGCGGGAGTGGCCTGGAGAGATGGCTCAGCAGTTAAGAGCACTGTCTTCTTCCAGGGGTACTGAGTTCAATTCCCAGCAACCACATGGTGGCTCATAACCATCTATAATGGGATCTGATGCCCTCTTCTGGTGTGTCTGAAGACAGTAACAGTGTACTTATGTAAATAAAATAAATAAATCTTAAACAAACAAACAAGCTGAGACATCCCTGGGAGAAGCAATTTCTTTGACTATACTTGATGAAAACGGTATTGATTTATTTGCCAAACTTCCCTGGTGCTTTGTGAATATTAGACCTGATATTTAAAGAAGCCAAACTCTAGAGACAAAACAGATGATGTAAATAAGGGGATCACCTTTTCCCTCCCCTCCAAACAAGCAGGCAGTAAAGAAAATTAGTGTTGAAGGGCAGAGCTGGTGGGCGGGTGATTTACTGCTGGGCTGACTATCTGACATCATTTCCTGAAAGAAGTTTGCTAATTGACAAGACACAGTAAGTTGCTAACTGGGGAGGGGTGAGGGAATTGTTGTTATGAGCACTTAAGGACCAAGTATTGTTTCTGGCAGTAAGAGCAGCTTTTCAAATCTACAATCTTGTGTCTTTCACAGCTCTTGAGGGACGAAACGGTTCTTCATTCCACGAGGAAGTCTTCTTGACAAAACAAAACAAAAACCCAAAAAACCCAAAAGTATTTAGATCCCTGCCAAGGCACCTAGCTCCCTTCGACAGTCTCCCTGCGCCCTGATTGATGCCTTGTGGGATTTCAGTGCATATATTATTCCAGTGATTCATTAATCTCTGCTTAGTGAATGCTTATGTTACACTTTGGAGATGAGCGAGTGAATCAGCCAATTGGTTTAGGAAAAGAATTGCTAGCTTCTAGTTGGAAGAGAAAGAAGGAGGAAGAAAAGACAGAGGAAGGAAGGGAGAAAGTGAGGAAGGAGAAAGAGAGAGGGGGAGAGGGGAGGGAGGGAGGGAGGGAGAGAGAGAGAGAGAGAGAGGGAGAGAGAGAGAGACCACTCCACAGGGAGAGGATGAGACTGTATGGGAGTTCTCCTGGGGCCTAAATCTTAGCAGAACTCTTCATTCTCTACTATAATTTCAGGAATAAAATAGCCATGGCAGTTATAAAGAAGTTTTGCACATTTGCACTCCAAAAAGAACCACTGCCAGAGCTCTTCTGGCTAACTGCACGTAACTGGTTCAGTAAATGAGTCTGACTCAGGAAGAGGTGGAAGAAAGAGACTAGCTCTCTCTAGCTGCTCTGCTTTCAAACCCTTAAAGCACCCTTCTCTGCTCTTGCACACACTCTCTAGAAAAGCCCCCAGCTCTGCTGTCTCTGCTCAGACATCTGCCAGCCAATACCATTGAGAATCAAAAGGCTACACTCTTGTTTGATTCAAAGTTGATCTCCAAGCCTCCACTCCCCTTCCATCCATCCTCAGAACTGAATTAAGCTTGTAAGCCTAAACATGGGAAATATTGAAGGGGGCGGGGCATGTAACACAGGAGGAGGCTCCCCTTTCCAGCTCCACTACCTTCTAAACTTTTGCCTGCCATTCATAGCTTTCCTGTAGTCCAATGGGAGTGTGTGGCATTAAAATGAGAACATAAAATAAAAAAATTAAAAGTCTCTACTATACATCTCAAGAATTATAAAGTAATACTATCAGTATCTTAGGAGTTTCTCTTATGCTCCTGTTTCATGCCCCCTCCCTTCTTTTCTGGATAACTAATACACTAAAACTTGTTTAATCATTCCTTACCTCTAATTTTTAAAATTATATATGTCTACCCACTATGCATTTGTTACCTAGTTCTGCCTGGTTTGCAGTTTATGTAAGTGGGATTATGTGTAACTAGTGTAACTCATTCAACTTTGCTACTCCCTAGCATTCAGTACTGTGAGTAGACCATGTTTAGGGACCTGCTCTGCTGCTGGTGAATGTTTAAACTGTGTTCAGTTGTCTCTTTATGAAGAATGCTGCTATAAACATTTCTGTGCATGACTCTTGCTGGGTGTATGGACAAGTTCTAGAGTATAAACCTAGAAGTGAGGAGTTATCAAGTTCTTACCAAGATAGATTTTCTATTAGAAGGAATAAGTAGGAGAGCTGTTGTACATTATGGTAGCTACAGTTCATAATATATTGTATATTTGAAGATAAGATTTCTAGATGTTCCAGCTACAAAAAAGTATTAGTTTATGAGACACTGCATATTCCACATCATCTGGCCCATCCTTTCTACAGCGAGTCAAAACAAATTGTTCAACAGCAATATACACAGTGTTTGCTTGTCTACCATAGATAAGGAAATAGTAATAATGAGTGAAAGAAACTCCAGAAGCGAAGCCATGGAAACTGCGGTGTCCTCAGTGTCACACACATCTGATGGTGACAGTGATGATCTCCTGGCTGAATACTGATTCAGTAGGAGGAGTAGTACAGACTGTTTGGGCTCTAGAATGTTACTTAATATCTATTATTCCGGGAAGGCATTCAAGAAACTTCCCCCAGGTTTCTTGGTTTCTATGGGCTATTAATCAAAGATAGCAGATGTCTGCCAAGGAATGCTATTGAAAAAGAACTGAATGGGTGCTAGACAAGAGAAACCAAACTTGTCCTCAAGGATGTCTCTGTTTACTGTTCTCTCTCTCTCTCTCTCTCTCTCTCTCTCTCTCTCTCTCTCTCTCCCTCTCTCTCCCTCTGTGTGTGTGTGTGTGTGTGTGTGTGTGTGTGTGTGTGTGTGTGTGTATGTTTGGATACTGGGCCCATAGCTCCTATGTTCTACCACCAAGCTTCATGCCCAGTCTCTGCTCTATGCCTATTTATGGATGGCCATGTGATACCAGACAAACTGGGTTTCTTTCTGAGTTTCAGTTTCACGTCCAAAAGTGTGGGTTTGATGACCTTTGGGTCATTTGAACTCTAACAGTCTGATTCAGTGACTTCAGAAGCACTCCTGGAAATAACAGTTTTGCATGCCCCCTTGTGGTGGCCTCTGGCATTGCAATTAGAGAAGCAAGCTTTAAAATGGTGGTTACTGACTGAAAAATTTCCCTGAGCTATAAATACATTTATCCATTAAAATTAAACAATATAAAAACCAAAGATACTTTGAAGTTATAGCAGTTCTTAAAAACACGTTTAAACTAAAAGTTTTTGTTTCACATAAGTATATTTTAAATAATTGTGGTTTTTAGTAATAAAGTTATAATTTTGCATTAACTTTTCTGTAAATACTTTTTTGTGGTACTGGGGATCAAACTGGTGTTTTGTACTTTGTGGTCCATTCCCTTGCATGTTCTTGGCAGAGCTCTACCACTGCAATACACCCTTTTACTCTCCTTTTCTAAGGTAAATTTACTGTTAATAAAATATAAAGCCATATAAGTACATACTGTACTTATACACATTGTATATATTATGTATACATTATGTGATGTTTCAATACATGTACATATTGTGAAATGTTTAGGTCAAGTTAATATGTCTCCTCAAATATTTATAATTTTATAGTAAAACTCCCAGAAATCATTTCTTATACCTTTTTGAAGCAGGCAGCAATATTTTCTTTCTACAGTGACCCTACTACAGCAGCACACCAGAACTTCTTACTCTAATTGTAACTCGATACCCACTGATCCATCTTTTCTTATCTCCCCACTCCCCTCTCATCTCTGGCAATCACCAATTCATTCTTGACAGTCTCTGTGTGTGTGTGTGTGTGTGTGTGTGTGTATGTGTGTGTGAATGTGTGTGCTGTGTGTGTGTGTGTGTGCTGTGTGTGTGGTACATGATGTGTGTTTTGGGTGGTGTATGATGTGTATGTGTGTGTTATGTGTGATGTGTGTGGTGTATGTGTGTGGTGTGGTGTGTGTGTGTGTATGATGTTTGTGTGATGTTTATGGTGTATGTGGTCTGTGTGTATGGTGTGTGATGTGTGTGTGTGTGTGTGTGTGTGTGTG
>NW_022196914.1:53694767-53696646 GCF_008632895.1 Mastomys coucha
TCGAACTCAGAAATCCACCTGCCTCTGCCTCCCAAGTGCTGGGATTAAAGGCGTGCGCCACCATCGCCGGTGCCTAATGCTTTCTTTAGTTGCTCTCCACCTTTTATTTTGAGGCCAGGTTTCTCACTAACAGGAAGCAGTTAAACCATTCAGCTTCGGGACTCACCTGTCTCCGCCCACCCAGGGCTTGGATTACAGGAGGATGCTGCCAGCTTCACCTTTCACTGCTTTCACTAGGGTTCTGGGAATCCAAACTCAGGTTCTCATACTTCCAAGTCGGCCTCTGTATAGACTGAACTGTTTCCTCGGCCTGTGGCCAATTTTTTCTTATTCACAGATAGGTGGTGAAACGGGGTAGATTTGTCTTTGTGTGCTTGCTGTGTTTCACGTCACATAATGATCTCTAACCTCATTGACAATGACAAGATTCCATCTTTTCTTCAAAGAAGACTAGTCCATAGGATATGTGAGCCACATTGTCTATATACAATCATCAGTGGATGAACACTTTGGTTGTTTCCATTTCCTGGCCATTGTGATGAGTGTTACAGTAAAAAGGAATATACAGATGTATTGAGTTCATGTCCATCAGTTGCATGTCCAGCCAGAGCATTGCTAGACCATTTGCTACTTCTTATTTAGTTTTGTGTGTGTGTGTGTGTGTGTGTGTGTGTGTGTGTGTGTATGTATATGTACATACATATAGAGAGACAGAGACCCTCCTGTATATATGTATATGTACCATGTGTGGACCTGGTGCTTACAGAGGCCAGAAGAAGGTGTAACTAGAGTTATGTATGACAGTGGGCTGTCTTGTGGGTGCTGGGCGTAGAACCCAGGTCCTCTGGAAAACCAATAAGTGCTCTTAACTGCTGAGCTGCCTCTCCAGGTCCCTTTGTGTTTCTTCTGTTTGTAATTTTTTGAGGAACTTTTACAGTTTTCCCACAGTGGCAATATTAACACACAGGTTTACCAGAAGTGCAGTGGTCCTTTTTTTCACATCCTTCCTGGAACTTGTTATTTTTTATCTTTTTGATAATAGCTATTCTTACCAGTGGTAATATCTCATTATGGCTTAAAGTGGTGTCCCCAGGTACTAGTGATGGTGAGCTCTTTTTTGTATACATGCTCATCAAAAGTATGTGATCTCTCGGAGAAATTGCTACTAAGTCTATTGTCTGTCTTTTAATGGGTTGTTTTGTGGGGATCCCCTGTGTATTTTTTTGCCATTACCTTTATACTCTGAGCACCAACCCCATCCAGAATAAAATGAATGGAGTCTGAGACATTTCTGTCCACCCTGTTGTAGGTTATCTCTGATTATTTCTTGTGTTGTGAGATTTTGGTTGGTGTACTTCACTTTATACTTTTGCTTTTGTTTCCTACTCTTTGAGAGTCTGCTCCCTCTGCAGTGGTCTGAAGTAGTTCTGCTTTGTTTATCTTGGGTAGTTTCATTGTTTCAAATTTTGGCTTTGAACTGATAATCCCTCTTGAGATTACTTGGTAGCTCCTGTGAGACGGAAGACTTCCTGTCATTCTGTGCACCCCTATCCAATTTCTCCAGTACCATTTATTCAAAAGCACTCTGATTGGTTTTTGTTTGTTTGTTTTGTTTAGTTTAAATAGAATACCACTGGGTGGCTACAGTGGCCTCAACTTCAGTTCTTCTGCTTTCCAAGTGCATAATACAGATGTGGGTTGCTTCATCTCAGTACGTCAAGGGGAAGATAGTCGGGATGCTAGGATGTTAAAAGAGCAGTGCATCTCCTTTCTTCTAAGCTAATTCCACCAATAATTGCACAGGTGGAGAAAAGGGTAGAGCATCTCTGAGGATTAAACACAGTGACTCACATAGTGCCCAGCCTATGGCAGGCTTTCT
>NW_022196914.1:53696656-53696839 GCF_008632895.1 Mastomys coucha
TGCCTCTGCCTCCCAAGTCTGGGATTAAAGATGTGCACCACCACCGCCCAGCTATATAGCAGATTTCCAATGAGTTAAATGAACGTGGATCTGAGTTTTAAAAAAAATGACAGCAGGGGCTGGAGAGATGGCTCAGCAGTTAAGAGCACTGACTGATCTTCCAGAGGTCCTGAGTTCAATTCC
>NW_022196914.1:53696945-53709653 GCF_008632895.1 Mastomys coucha
ATCTGATGCCCTCTTCTGGTGTGTCTGAAGACAGCTACAGTGTACTCATATAAATAAAATAAATAAATTTTAAAAAGAAAAGAAAAAGAAAAAAATGTCAGCAACACCTTTAAAGTTGAAATCTGGCTTCTCTGGTGGGCTCAGGGAAGAGAATATTTATCTTGTAAAAATCTATTGGAGGCCGGCTGACCCACTTTAAGACTGAACTTCTCTATCTGCAAAGAGGGATTAAAAAAACTCACGCCTGTTGAAATGTTGGGGTAGAGTAAAGAGTAGGGAGTTGTGCATACTCCCTTGGGAAGTACGGCCCTGGGAGAGCCACTTCTGCTAAGAGACATAGCCCTACAGAATGGGGTTGTTAAGCAGTAGCTACTAGCTCGCTTTAGAAACTACAGTTATCACCACATTTTAATGATTTCCATACCGATTCCTTTTCTTGTTTATACAAAGCTACTAATCTTGCTCTCATCCATTATCACGCTTTGCTGGATATCCTAAGCTGTTTATAGATCACAGTTTTATAGGTCATGCCCAGGTTTAGATACCCACCTCTCTTCCCCCCAGACTCCACACCGCTCTTCCTTCCCACTGTCTGGTGACATGTCTGAGCTGTCAGGGTTTCCTGGTTTGTATTCACCTCAGGACAGTCTCTGCTCCTGCTTCCCTGGCCATCTTCATGTCCTGCTGGTTATTTCCTGCACTTCACAGACCCACAATTCAAAATGATGCTTTTATCCTAGAGTCTGTGCATTTATCCTTCCTTAAACTGCCCCCTGCTACTCAGAATCTCCACTACCATTTTCCCACAGAGGCTTTTTGCTGGCCGAGTCCTGTAGACTCTCCACATCCCACAGCTTCCGCTCTGTCTGCATCTTTTGTATAACTCTCCCTGAACCTGCCCTATCCCCTTCAGGTGTAGATTCCTAAAGAGAGTAGATCAAAGATAGGCGTGGTGGTGTACCGCTGTAACCCCACACTCAAGAGCCTGTGCCAGGACTACAGACTGCATGTTCCAGCCAAGCCTTGGATACTTTGTAATCAAAAAAGGAAAACAAAAAGAAAGCAGAAAAAAAAACACAGCAAGTCTTTGTATGTTGTGCTGTCATCACTAGGATAGCACCTGTGTGTGGTAGTCAGTGGTACATAGGTGGACATTTTCTAGTCTTCTCAATCTTTGGACTTGGTTCTTAATTTTAGATTTTCACAATCCATACATTTTAGCATAGTGCTCTCTCTCTCTCTCTCTCTCTCTCCTTCTTCCCCACCCCCCCTCTCTCCTTTTCCTTCTCCCTATCCCTGTGCATGCGTGTGTGTGTGTGTGTGCATGTGATGGGGATTGGACTTAGAGCACTGTACATGCTCTAGATCTGAGGTACACCCTCCTCCTAGTTAGCATCCTTCTTTCAGTATCCTCTCTGGTACTTACAATAACTATCTCTTGGGGCATAGTTACTGCATCATGTATGGTATCGCTTAAGTCAAAGCTTTTATAATTAGAACAGGGAATGACTCAATATGCTCGAGGGAGGGGACAAGAGGAGGTGAGGTGTATTTAAGACACTGCAGCAAGGTTGTAGGCATCCAAGCACCGCAACCTCATGGGAAATGAAGCTGCTACAGACTAGCTTCTCAGTCTCTCACTGTGTCCTGGCATCTTCTGTCAGCCCCATCAGGTTTCAACTGCCTGGTCACATATTCGTTAGTTTTGTTGCAATTTGAGTCCCTGACACTCTTTTAGCTTGCCTCTACTGCTTCCTTTCTTGTTCTCAAAGATCAGGTCTACAAGAGAGTGCTCTGATGACAAAGCTCGTCCATTTGGGCCAACCCACATTTATTTATTTATTCATCAAATATTTATAAGACACCTGATATGTGCCAGGTACATTCCTACATGCTAGCATAGAACTGACAAGAAAGACAGATGAGAACGTGTCCCTGGGGAGCTTACCTTTGGCTCGCTTCCAGTGAGTTACTACCTGCAGTGCTTGAGCTGGAAACCACCTTTGGCACCATGCTCTGAGGTTGAGAGTAGGGAGGCAATGTCATGGGATAGGCAACATGGCCACCTAATCAACAAAGGTGAGCAGGGCAGACTCCCCAATGGGATATATAGGCAGTCATGGGGGGGTACTTTGGTATAATTCTCCCTTGAAATTTTCTATACATTATGCATATTCCCTTGCTTCTTATATATCTTATATGTGGTATTTATTTATTTATTTTTAAGTCACAGAAACTTTTATTGGAAACAAATGAGCTGCAGCAAAGCCACACTCAGTGCATGTGGCCCACCTGGTACAGTGGAGGGCAAAAGTGGACATCAGGGCGCTGGTTAAAAGACCATACCCCTTAAACACTGGGCACCATTTATAGGGCTTCAAACTACAGGCCCTTAGAGCTGGAGTGTACAGGCCCATTAAGAAATACAAAAATAAACTCTGTGGTCCAGCTGTCCAGTCTGTGACAGACTGTTGGTGCAGAGCAGTCACTTTTCTATCAGACCCCATGCTGTTTAATCCAGCTGCAGCATGGGCAGTGGGAGCCTGCAGCGTGAGTGGACATCCACAGGCTGAAACCAAAGGTCTGGGCAGGTATAGCCTTGGGCAGTGCCAAGGCATAGCCAGCATCCGGGGAGGCTCTGGAGCTCCTGGGGTAGGCAGGTCCAGGCATTGGTCGAAGCTAGATGAAGCTGAGGCCTCTGCTTCTTCTCAGCACGTACAGATCACTGGAACCCTGTCTTCCTCCGTGGTGCTGGTCTCCTCCACCCGGCCCTCGCCGCCTCCACTTCTGCTCTGCCCTCGCCACCTCCACTTCTGCTCTGCCCTCGCTGCCTCCACCTCTGCTCTTTATCAACCTCTGCTGTCCCCAGTTCCAAGTCCCGTGCATCGCCAGCCTCTGACGGTGTGTAGGTGAAGCCACTGATGGAGCAGCAATTAAAGAAGACAATTTGTTTAAGTCGCTTGTTGTAAACGAAATAGTTGAATGACCAGAGGCTTCCATCTCCCCCAAAGGGATCTGAGTCTAGATCTGGGTTATAGCTGTAGATGTCACATTCAGCTAAGCAGATCTCCTCACCCACTGCATTCCACAGCTGTGGCTGTGGGGCCTTGAAGTCTTGAAACAGCTGAAAACAGGCTGCAGTTGACTGCATTTACCAACCAGCAGAGGCTTGGCTCTCTGCTGATCTCATGATTTCTGGTTCTGCTGAAGTCATAGTCTGTCCGGAAGGACTCGTTGAGGGTGACGATCAGATAGAAGAGGGTCTTGCGGCTGCACTTGTCACTCAGCGGACTTTCATCCTTACCACCCCGGCTCTTGCTCAGTCTGCTGGGACTGAGGTCCGAAGTCTGAGGTGGGGACAGTGCCTCCAACACATGGGGCTGGTCCTCCTGGCAGAACTGCTTGAACATAAAGCTTATCATCTCCTGCCATCTTACATGAGTAGCTTTCAATCCTGCCAATAATATGGGCATCTCCAGTCTCCACTATCAACTGTGAGTTGATGGCCTCAACGCTGGAGTTCTCCAACAGCTTCATGTCCCTTGGAAGGGAGTTTCTTGTGCCAGTGGCACTAGTGCAGCACTACCTGGGAATGTGGGAAGCCAGGTATGGCTGCCTAGCTCCAAAGGGCTCTGCTTTCAGCCTTTCCACCCACTAGCAGCGTACTGTTTGCAGCTTAATATAACCTTGAATCCATCGTGTAGCTCCTCTTCCTCACCTCACCTGCCCCTGAGAACTCAGCATTGGCTGACAGGGAGATGATCCTATCACCTGAGGATGGCATGCCCAGGTTCTAACTTAATCTCAAGTCCTCTTACATGTACTGGGGATTGTTCCTATCCCTATCGGCATTCTGCAGGCACCCTCAGACTGTAGTAAGGTCCTCAATTAGGGTAAGAACCTGCTATCCGGTTCGGAACAGGGCATCTGGAGTTTGAGCTTTGAGGGTCACCTGTATGGGCGCTCTTCCCCGGTTCTATGAGTTGCTTCGCTGCTTCCTACCAGAAATGGGCCAGATCAAGCCAGGCTAGTCGGGTTGCTCAGTGTTGGTGCGAGAAGCGCGGACTTTGCGCAGCTCCAGTTCCTCGGGACTAGAGGGCGGCGCCGCAGCCTCCACTCGGGCCGCACTGTATGGGGGAAGAAGCTTCACGGCGATGTCCGGTTACTCCAGGCCCTGCCGGCCGGTACGGGCTACAGCTGCCACACAGCCTCGCCCCCCTGCAGCGCCGACCGCCAAGATCGCACCAGCCAGAGAACAGAAACAGCGACCTCCGCCTCCCGCGACCCGACAACAAGCCTCCGACGGGCCCAACCTTACTCCTGGTTTTTAAATCATTATTTTTTACAATCATATATTGTATATGTACATACAGGTGCACATAAGTGTATGTGGGCGTACACGTAGAAGCCAGAGGCCAACACCACTGTCATCTTCAGAAATGCCATCCACCTCTTTTGAGACAGAGTCTCACTGGGTTGGAACTCATCAATTAGGCTAGGCTGGCTGCTGAGTGGGCCCCCAGGGATCCTCAAGTCTCTCCACCTAGCTCTAGGATTAGAAGTGTATACCACAACACCTAGTGTTTTTATGTGGATCCTGCTGATCAAACTGAGGTCTTTCCTGGCTTGTAAGACTTTCCTGGCTAAGCTATCTCCCTAGTTCCTGAACAGGCCTTAACCCTTACATTCTTTGGTCAATTCAAGGACTCAGTATTTAATGCATTCTTACATCTTCTAAGTAGATATAACACTAAGTGCACTTGGAAAAGACTTCACTTGTAGGACATCTACAGCTTAGGATGTAATAACTCCTAATGAGTATTATCCCACGGCAGAAGGATAATCTACTTCAAACACAGTGATATTGACTCACTTCACAAGTCCTGACTGCCTTGATACCCATGTGTCTATAGTTAAAGGGGAAAAGAAATTACTTTGAAAACCTTTGCTTTTCTTTCTGGACTCACTGTGTGTGTGTGTGTGTGTCTGTGTCTGTGTGTGTGTATGTGTCTGTGTGTGAGCCTGGGTGTGTCTATGTCTGTGTATGTGTGTCTCTGTGTCTGTCTGTGTGTGTGTCTATGTGTGTACGTGCCCATGTGTGTCTGTATATGTCTCTGTGTGTGTCTGTGTCTCTGTGTGTGTCTGTGTGTGTATCTCTGTGTGTGCCTTTATGCGTGTGTCTTTCTGTGCAGATGTGTCTATGTGTGCGTGCACTGTATTTATTGACCACCTGACACTTCATTTAGGGTTGCTTTGTTGCATCTTCATCTTCCTCCCAGCTTTCCAAATTGTTCCCTCCTTCTTCCTATAGTGATTTTTAACTAGCTGTGACTTTAAAGAGAAACTGTTGCTTTACTTACTCCTGGTGCCTCTGCACCAGGTGGGATGCTAAATGGATATACCATGACAAGATACCATTTGGTATTGTGCCTAAAATTAAATTACTGGCAACAAATAATGGCTCAGCCATAGACTCATGTTGCAAGTTCACTCTGTCTTCCCTCTCCCCTGTTCCCTCCTTTCTTTTCTTACAATAGCAGAGAATCCAGGGCCTTACCAATGCTAGGAAAGGACTCACTTCTGAGCTATATCCCCAATTAGAAGGCTTCTTGCAGACTTAAATAATGGCAACCAAATGAAGCCTTTTAAATTAAAATTCCATCAGTAAACTATGTATGGACATTGCATACCTATAATACCAGTGTTATGAAGATGAGACAGGGGGATTGTGAATTTGAGGCCACTCTGGATGATCATCATAGCAAGGCTTTGTCTAAAAAGAAAGCAATCAAACAAAATCTCAAATCACCAAAATGTATAAGTACATTATACAAAATTCATAATGATGACAGACATGAATTCTTTATTATGTGATCATGATCCATGGCACTGTCAAAGGAATCAAACACTGTCCATTGTTAATCAATCAAGAAGCTCACTCATAGCATTTCACATAACTTCAGCTGAGTGATCTGCTCTGTATCTTCTTTTTTAGTAAACCTAGGCTTCCTCGGGTACAGACAGATTGTCTGTAGTTAGCTTCTAGTCTGATTCTAGTCTGCACTGGAGGCCTGGCTGCAGAACAATGGGACTTTGGAGCAACATTTTACAAAAATCAATCAATCAATACATTAATTATCCTCGTAGGCGGTTCTTTCTCTGCTTTTAAAACTTGAGTGGCTCTCCACTTGTTTACAGCTTACAGAAGCAAGCTCTTGGTTACTTTCTCTGACTTTCCCTTCCCAGTTTCATGGTAAAGGATGGGGTGAGGGGAGGAGACAGTTTATGCTCAAGAGCTGAGTGGAAATCCTGGATGATCCTCTTTTTATCAGCCAGCAATTCTGCAATGCTTACCGAACTTTATAGCATTTATCCCAGCCTTGGAACTAATTGTAGCCTATACTTGTTATCTAGATATTGACTATCAACACGTTCCAGGCAGATTTACTGGAATGACACTTAAGTGTGTGTGCACGCATGTGCATATGCTCACATATGTGTAGATCTGCATGTGAGTGGAGGCCAGGGGTCCGTGCTGAGAGGCTACCTCAATCACTCTCCATCTCACTTCTTTGAGACAAGGTTCCTCGCTGATCCTGAAGCTTACCCTCTAGACTGGATGGCTGGGCGAGCCCCCAGGAGCCTCCTTTCTGTTTCCCCAGCACTGGGAATAAGGAAACAGACAAGCATACCTGGCCTCTCACATGGGTGCTGGGATCCAAACTCAGGTCCCCATGCTTGCACAGTGAGCCCTTTGCAGCCCCAATATTAAATATTCTCCCTCTTAATAAGACAGACTCTTCAGGTGGTCTCAGACAGCCTTCCTCCTGCTTTTAAAATAGTTTGCAATATTGTTAAACGAACAGGAAGGCTTTGAAACAACTTCTTCAAGACTTAGCAAGCATCTCTTGTCTTTCTACTAGTGCTAGGGAATACAGTGGAATAAAATGTACAACCTGTCCCATGGCACTTCCTGACTAACAGTGGAGAAACTGTCTTAACAGTGATGTGGTATAGGGGAAAGTGAGATGTTATACTCTTCTGGATTTAAACCGGGGGGAGATGTCAATTTCTAATCCTCCCATTCTAAAAGCTGTTTTGAATTCCTCTCCATCATCGATAGCCCTCACTATTTTATTGTAGAACTATCTTTGAGTTTAAGCTTTACTGCCTTCCTGCAGCTTCTTCAGCTCATTATCATTACAAGCAGCGCTCACCTTTGACTGGCAACCAAGGGTGTCCTTCCCAGCCTTGAGAAGGTTTTTTCCAGCCTTGAGCAGGCTGAATAGACCTTGAGCATTTGCCTTTTTGGACCTTCAAAACCTAAGTGGAATCATCTGCTTTGGTTGCATGTGCAACTTCCTACTGGAACTTAGAAGAATAGACTGCCTGCTGACCTTGCTTTCCAACATAATCCAGCCGAAACAAAGGGTGGGGTCCGTGGGCTTACCCTATATAAATGCAGTGCTGAATATTAAATGTCCCCTCCTTTCATTTCCAGCCCCCCTTTCAGATAAACCCAGTTCATCCATGGCCGCTGGATGGCTACAACCAAGTACCAAAGACATGATCCTGGGAGCTGTTGATTGCACAAAACAAAGTTCCCCCAGACTATCCAGGGCTCAGGAACTCTGGCTGTCTGAGTTTAGTCATGGTGGGTTGACACTCTCATGTGCTCCTGCAAATTTATCTTTGGCTCCTCAGTTGCTGTTTGTCTTCCTTGAGTACCATCCTCACTAGCCACAAATCCACAGGGCATCACTTTGGATTCTATCAGCAAAACCAGTGGCACTACACAGGCCGTGGCCCAGGGCATCTTTGAAAATCACTGATGTCTAGGCCTCAGTTCCTAGTAAATCTCTAGGGCCCAGACGTCAAGAATCTCAGGTGTGCCTACTCCGTCTGTGTTTCCTGCAGTTATAGTCCCATGAAGTGTAAGACTCTGTTGAGCCTTAGCTTACTGGAGACCCCCTGAGTGAACCACACGTGGAGCCTGATCGATGCAAAAAGCAAGAGGATTTTTATTGTTCCAGTTCACTGGGGTCATCCCAGACCCGAAGGAGAGGCGGTGACCCCCCACGACTTGTTCAGTAAGCTTTTATACAATTTTTGAAGGTAGACTTTGGTAACAGCATGAATTGGTTTATGCCCATTTGAGGCTCATGCCAACCTTTCTCAGCACTGGTGACCCCAGATGAGGTGTGGTCTTAATCACCAGAAGGGGGAACTGAAACAATTTTGGTTGATATCTGCACCTTCCCTGCTTCTTTACAGGGGCTCCCTGTAAAGTTTGTATTGCTGGGACATTCTGGGAAGGGAGTGTGCATTCCTGGCAAGGTCTTTGAGCAGCCATCTTATGTTCTCTAAGGCCACATAGAAGCTTCTTTCTTGCTTGCCGTTTCTTCTTTTATCTCTCATTTTTTCGCATATTACCTCATGTGAAGTTAGAATTCTAAACAAAGGCATATCATTATACTCCACATAGTCTTTTAAAGTTCATTTTTTACAAGAGACTTGGCCAATTTTTTTTGGAGCAAGTACATCTGCACTTGGCCTGTGAGCACCTCTGAGAGGCTCCTAGGTTTGAGCACTGGTGTGTCACTTCTACAAGCCTCAGCCTCTGCCCTGCTCTCTTTGTGCCTTCTTTTTACCTCTTGTCCTTTCCTTGTCTGCTTCAGCCAGAATCCTGCTGACAGTGCCTACTGAGACTGCTTGGCCCTGTTGGTGGCCAGCACTGGGCTGTTTGTGGCCTGTGATGCCACACAGATCTAGTTACCCAGAGAGTGTCCACTCAGCACTGCTGGGGACAGGGCTGTGTCTCTCTGGGGCCTCTTCACCCCCACCCCCACACACAGCTAGGTGGCTGCTCTCCACAGCTGGTGCTATACTTAGGGTCAGCCCCAAGGGAACATGCTTTGACCTTCAGAATGGCCCTCAGAGTTCCTGTCAAACGATATAATCACAGCACCTGTGCTCCTGGTGCATGAGACATCTTACCATCTGGTGCCTTCCCTCTTTGTCAACCTACTTCCCACCATCACTAGCACAGTTCTGGTTCTACACACAGGCACACAAGCACACACAAACATACACACATACACACACACACACACCACCACCACCACCACCACCACCACCACCACAGAATACACATACACACCACACACAGAACATACAATAATACATTCAACATACACATACACCACAGAACACATACTTAACACACACACTAAACATAAACATACACATACCACACAACACACAGAACACACAATACGTTCAACACACACACACCACAGAACACATACTCAACACACAAACATTCAACACACACACACCACACCACAGAGAACACACAACAATACATACACCACACACACACATACCACAGAACACACACAACACCACATTCAATACACATACATACACACATCTCACACACACACACACACACACACACACATACACACAACCCTCACATATTCATCTATGGTTGCTTTTGTGCTCTAAGAGCAGAACTGAGAAGTTGCAACCTAGACCATATGGGTCACAAAACCAGAAATATTTCCCTCTTCAGGGATCTTTAGGCTGATCCCTGGTCTGAGAGAGCCCAGTATTTTTCATGCTTCAGTAGAAAGATGGTGTAAAATCAACCACACAGTTGGTTTTATAGTTATTAGTAGGGCTCAGAGTTTGTTAGAGATGGTGTGGTCTGTACAACACTTGCTACCCATACATAAAGACCCATACATACCCAGACATAAAATTTGATTTAGGAACAAAACAAACAGGTACCTAGTGTGCTCGCCTGCAATTCCAGTCCTTGGAGGAAGACAGAAGGTGCCCTGGGGCTTGCTGGCCAGCCACTGTGCACTCGGGATCATTGAGAGACTTTGTCCCACAGGAATAAGACCTACAGAGTTAACTCAGCGGTGAAGAGCACTTGCTGTCCTTGCAGAGGACCCAGGTTCCATTCCTAGCACCAAGATGGCATCTCACAACCCCCATAACTCCAGTTTCAGGGGATCTGACATATTCTGATCTGCAAGGGCACCAAACACACATGTGGTGCACATACATACACGCAGGCAAAACACTGATACACGTAAAATAAATAAACCTAATTAACCTTTTTCTTCTTCTTTTTTTTTTTTTTTTTTTGCCTTCAGGCCACCATGAAGTAAACTGACCTTCCTTGCTATGCACTACCACCATGACATAACACACTCATGGGGTCCAACAACCATGGTCTAGGATATGAACTAAAATAAATCATCCATCCCTGATATTATTTCAGATATCTTTTTGGAGCAAATGACTGCTACTGAGCTTGGAACAGTGAGGGTTCTTTTCAGGGCTTTAATTATGAGTCCTCTGAAGAAATTATTGTGGAATTATAGTATGTTTTAATATGGATAGTGGCTAAGGAATCAACATCTAATGTGTAGTTTAATGCAAGGATAAAACATATTCTTAAAGATAAAATGTGGAGGCCAGTGGGACAACACGGGAAAGTGCCTGCTGTGCAGCCCTGACAACACATGCTCAAGTTTGACCCCAGGACCCAAAGTATTCTATTCATGGCTGCATTTCTGCAATGATGTCACAGTGAAGTCAACAAACAACAGGTATCTATTGACCTATGTTTCAAGAGAAGCACTCATATTTAAATGAATATCTTTTATTTGAAGTTTCCTTATTCTTATCAGGTAGGCTTAACATGCAGAGAGCCCCAGTGGCATATGATCACTGAGACCGCCATTTATTTATTTGTTTGTTTGTATGTATGCATATATATATGTATATATATATGTACTTATGTATTTATGTATTTCAAGTATTTATGTATTTATGTATCTAACCATGTAGACCAGTCTGGCTTTGAAGTCAGAGATCCACCTGCCTCTGCCCTCCAAGTGCTGGGATTATAGAAATGCATTGCCCTGCCTGGCAATAGCTATTTTTAAAGAATTTTTATTTGAAATATTATGTGCACAAAAATATGGAATGACTTAGCTGTATTAATTCCAGAGAATTATAATTTTTAGAGCACAGAGTATTTACAATCCACTCTAACACTTATACCTGTGATACTATAACATTTATTTTCCATTTATCCTAAGATTTTCTGGGATCTAAGTTTTGATGAGTTCTACAAAAATTGACATTTGATTTCTTTTTTACTATTTGACTCATATCTTATGTATTATAATTATAAAACATATACCAGTGTTTTGTTTTCTATTTCCTGTCATTTCTGTCATTATGATTTGCATGAAGAGAAAACCAGTATTTATATTATAAAAATAATAAGATGCATGCTGTTAGCTTACAGACAATTCCACTAGGATCCCCTAACAGCTACCTAGCAACGACTTGCCTCTCAATGGCCAGGAGAGAGCCAGGCACATAAGAGATTGCTCCATACTACACTTCCTCTCTCCCCTTTTTCACTCTCTCTTTCTCTGTCCCCACATGTTCCTAGCCAGCCTCCCTCTCCCCCACCCCCTTTTCTCTGCCTCTACCCCTTTCCAGGTCCCTGCTTCTTTCCCCTGAAATATATCTTCTTTATACTAGGCCCGTCACGTGGTGGGATTGTTCAGAGGGACACCTTGGTTAGGCTGTCAAGCTGTTCCTGACATCACTGCATTATGCCACATTATACCGTTATAAAGTATAAAGTAAAGCTGGGTTTTAGCTGAAAAAATGAAAAGCAAAAAAACCACAGTTTAACTATGCATGTAGAAACAAATCCATTAAAAAACTGCTCAAATGTCACCATTAAAAAATAAGATAAAAGCAATTCTGTGGCATGATCTTTGAGAAAATAGTTGGAAACTGATATAGTTATAACATGCTATAGGTCTCCTAGGAGTCAATATTAGCAATCAAGTTTCTAAGCCCCAAATTTATGTACTTTCTGCCACTGAACATTTATTAAGCCTGAATTAAAACAACAGTGAAGGCTATGCTATTTCTAGATGCTTTTTTGAAATATTTTACAAGCTCCTTTTTCCTCCCATGACCATCAAGTGGCAGAGTCAACAGTGTGAAAATAGCTTTATTGGCTCAGGTTCCTTCTGGTCTCTCTGGGCTGGTGTCCTGAGCAGACCTTGGGCACAAGCTCTGCAGCCAGTCCCACAACACCCAGAGGAAGCTCCACTCCCAGGCGCTCTGACACTCAGGATCAGAGGTGAGGAGGACCCAACATCTGTCCCAATACCAGGAGTAACTGGGACCTGCAGGACCAGGCACACAGGAACTCTGCCAGCAGAGTGGCTCGGGTTCCTTCCAGTCTGTCTGGGCTGGTGTCCTGAGCAGACCTTGGGTGCAAGCTCCACAGCCTATCCCACAACACCTAGAGGAAGCTGCTGCATTCCCATGTGCTCTAACAAGCTCAAAGTCACAGGATCCCAGAATCACAGGGTCACAGAGACTGCCTGACTCTGAGGAGTTCTGATACAACCAGGATCACAGAAAGGACTGACTCCAGTCAGATTTAGCAAGGGCAGGTAGCACTAGAGATAACTAGATGGCAGGGGGCAAGTGTAAGAAAATAAATAACACAAACCAAGGTTACTTGGCATCATCAGAACCCAATTCTCCCACCATAGCAAGTCCTGGACATACCATAACACTGGAAACACAAGATTCAGATCTAAAATCACTTATCATGATAATGATACAGGACCTTAAGAAAGACATAAA
>NW_022196914.1:53710370-53711204 GCF_008632895.1 Mastomys coucha
TATAAAGGCAGGCCTATCAGAATTACACCAGACATCTCACCAGAGACTATGAAAGCTAGAAGATCCTGTGCAGATGTCCTATAGACCCTACAAGAACACAAATGCCAGCCCAGGCTACTATACCCAGCAAAACCCTCAATTACCATAGATGGAGAAAACAAGATATTCCATGACAAAACCAAATTTACACAATATCTTTCCACAAATCCAGCCCTACAAAAGATAATAGATGGAAAACATCAACATAAGGAACAAAACTACACCTTAGAAGAAGCAAGAAACTAATCTTTCAACAAATCCACACAAATCTAATTCTACCCCTTACAGCAAAAACAACAGGAAGTAACAATTACCTTTTCTTAATATCTTAATATGAAAATTAATATTACCAACATATCCTAAGCGATTGAAATCCAAAAATATGAGGAATTAGAAATTTGTTGATTGTCATCCAATGCTCTCTCTAATTTGGCAATTGAAGAAATAGGTCCAATATTTTACAATCTATATATACTTTCAGCTTGTTTGTGACAGTGTCTTGCTGTGTACAACATAAGGGTCTTGAAATCTTGCTTCTTTTATCTCAGCCTCTCTATTAGTAGTATTGTTTATTTCATGTTTTTACACTATACTATGGTTTCAGAACAGCTTATATATTTCAAAAGTATTTATATACCTAAGGGAGACAATTAACTTGGGAGGTGGCTTGTAGGAAAGAGAACAACAAAGAGTGAGACTGAATGCTTTGCTGGATGTTTGTAGTTCCTGTATCAAGTTTGAAGAAGAGGACTTTACAAGTTACTCTTTCTCTGAGATGAATGCTTTTCCAAATTA
>NW_022196914.1:53712189-53735555 GCF_008632895.1 Mastomys coucha
ATAATAATAATAAATAAAATTATTTTTAAATTTAAAAAAAAAGGAAAGAAAATACTAGTAGTGATGTATTATTTTGAAATATACAGTTAATATGTTTGGAGTTATTTGAAACTTATACTGAGAAAAATGTATGTATTTTCAGTATTGCTATAGACAAGCACCTACATAACACTGTTAAATTGATTGTTGTTTATTTTAAACAACTATTATAGTACTCATTTTTATTGTTATAATATTTCATAAATTTTAAGGAATATGACAAAAAAAGATACTGTAGGTATTGAAGAGAGGGTCTCTGGGAGGAGTTGGGGAAACAAGGAAACAAGAATGTGATTTAATTTTATTTAATTCTATTTACTTAAAATATGTTTTTAAATGTTAACAAATTCAGACAAATCGAAATCATGTAACTTTTCTCATCATAATGCAATAAAAGTTAAGAAAAAAAAGAAAATAGCTTTATTATAAAAGCAGCCAACAGAGTCAATGTGCTCTCAATCAAAACCAATCACATTCTTCACAGAAACTAGGAAAAAAAAAGTCCAGAATTTCAATCAGAAGTACAAAAGACCCTGATAAGCCAAAGCAATTCTGGGCAAAAAGCAACAATAATAAAGATGTTGTAGTACCTAATTTCAAATTTTATTACAGAGCTGTAGTAACAAAAACAAACACAAAGTCTAATGCAATAGAACAGATGCAGAAATGACCATCCAACCATGAGAACACTGGAGATCTGTGGGCAGAACAAGGGAACTAGATCCCTATCTCTCACCCATATAAAAATCAACTCAGAATGGATAAATGTCCTTATTAGTGTAATACCTGAAATTTGAAACTGCTAAGACAGTTCACATTATAGTCACAGGCAAAGACTTTCTGAAACTGCTCATGAAATAACAGCAAGAACCAATCAATAAAATCAATAAAATTAAAACACTGCGGCCTAGCAAAGAAAGCTAGAGTGAAGCCCATAGAATGGGTGTGTGTGTGGTGGTGGTGGGAGTCTCTTTCCAGCTGTATATCTGACAGGAGACCAATCTCTAGAACATATAGATAACTTAAAAAAATTAAACACTCATATCAATCAACAAATCTTCCAACTAATTAATCAAATAGACTCAAAAGACAAAGTACAAATGGCCAAGGTAACCAAGGTAATTTCAACATTCTTAGCCATCTAGAAAACACAAATCGGAATGATGCTGAAAGCCAGGCGTGATGGTGCATGCTTGTAATCCCAGTACTAGGAGCTGAAGGCCAGGATGTTTACTAATTGGGAGTAGGCAAAGGACCAGTAGGAAGGGGGGGATGTGGAGGTGTAGACACACAAAAATGTTAATCATAATTAAACCCATTGTTTCATACAATAACTAAAGATAATAAGAACTCATTTCACTAAAGTAGTCTTGAATCAGGGTTTGGAGATTGTCATTCTAGATCATATTTACATTGTAGATATATTGGTGCTCACAATCTAAACCCAATAGACTCTGAACCAAAGATTCTCTCTGCACTACTAGGAACCTGAGGCAAATATTAACAGAGAACATAAATTTGCTTTTTTATCTCGATCCTTATTGTTTCCAGGAGGAATATAATTTAGTCCATCTATATCCACCCTGTATTCCCACAAGACAATGCCACAAGGGTCACAACAGACTTATAGAATCTCGATTTCAAATCTCCAAGTGCAGTTTATATTGTGAGTGCTCATCAATAATAGAAATGTGGAACCTATTGAGCAAGCTCAAGTAACTGTAAAGTCACAGGATGCCAATAGCCTTTCTGGTGTTACATTAAGACTTGAGTTAATAGAGAACCAAAATTTTTTGTAAGTGTAGTAATTTTACCTTTAATATACCTCCTCTGTGGTACAAAAATCCTGTAGCTTTGTGTTATTACCTTGGTTTTTGTTTCTGTGATTAAGATGGAGTCTAACTACGCTTGCAAGGTTCTCTTACTGTCCTCCCTCTACATTTGGAATGCTGGGATGACAGGCACATGACACAACACTTGGTTCACTTAAGAAATTACTTTCATTTATGCATTTGCTTTACGTGTATGGGTGTTTTGGCTGTGTGTATGTCTGTGAACCACATGTGTGCCTGGTGCCCACAGAGATCAGAAGTGAGAATAGATGCTCTAGAACTACAGTTACAGATGACTGTGAGCCAACTTTTAGGTCCTAGGAGTCAAACTCAGGTCCTCCGGAAGAGCAGATAATGCTGTGAACTGCTGAGCCATCTCTTCAGCCCACTTTGGGTTTTTTGTTTGTTTGTTTTTGATTCTATCTTTTCTTTTTAAATCTGGTAGAGAGTTTGCTTTACAAATAACTAGGTAGTAGCATTATACATAACTTTAATAACCTCATAGCACTCTATATATACATACATACATATATATCCATATACATACTTATATTTGTATGTATATGGATATATATGTATGTATGTTTCAATATATTTCAAGCATTTTACTAAGTCTGAGACTGTATGAAAGAGAGAAATCACTCACCTATGGGATGGCTGAGTCTTTTAACACCTCTTGTGTCAACAGTCTGCACTGTTTGTGCTTGGCTCCCAATAGTAAATACCAAGGCTGACTTCAGTCATTACCAGCACTTCCTTTTGTGCAAGTCAAGTTGACCTTGTTCAACTGTGTTCAAGCCATTTTTGTTGATTTTTTCTCTGGGGTTTACAGTGCATTCAACAAACACATGGGCTTTTGATTTATTGGCCTCAAACAAAGGCTAAAACTCTTACAGGGGGATAAAACTCCTCCTTGTTTCGGCTGTGTTAGGAGGAGAGTTGCTCCAGCCCCATAGAGACTGACTTTATTTTGAACTTATTGCCTGGTGCTTCAGAGCAGTGAGATCAATATTTTGAGTCATTTTTTTCAAGCCCTACAATTCCAAACCAACTTCAGCAAGCTGAACTAAAACTTCATCTGGTTTTAACAACTCAGACCTTTAATATTTCTTTCCCGGTTTTACCTGCTCCTTAATGAGCTTGGGATTTGTTTGAAGTGTTTTAGTCACATAGAAGCCTTGACATATTATGTCTACTAATGTAGGGTAATCTTATTATAAAAAAAATTAAGGGGACTGGCGAGATGGCTCAGCAGGTAAGAGCACTGACTGCTCTTCTGAAGGTCCTGAGTTCGGATCCCAGCAACCACATGGTGCCTCACAACCATCCATACTGAGATCTGACGCCCTCTTCTGGTGTGTCTGAAGACAGCTACAGTGAATTGCGCTGGAGCGAGTTGGGGGCCGTTGTGAGTTCAATTCCCAGCAGCCTCATGATGGCTCACGGCCATCTGTACAGCTACAATGAACTCATGCAAATAAAATAAATAAATCTTAAAAAAAAAAAAAGAGTGCTTTAAAAAAAATTAAAATAAATAAAAAAAAATTAAAGTTGAGCTTCTATGGCTCAGCAAATAAAGGTCCTTGTTGCTCAAGCCTGGGGACCTGAGTTCAATCCCTGAAACCTGTATAAAGGTGGAAGGAGATAACTGACTCCACAAAGATGTCCTCTGACCTCCACACACACACTGTGGTGCATACAGACACACACAGACAGACAGACAGGCAGGCAGGCAGACACACACACACACACACACACACATATATACCCCATACCATGTACATATGCATAAATAATAATAAAGAAAATTTAAATTAAAAAGAAAATTTAAATGTAGAAAATCAAACTCTTTCATGGGCAGCCATTGTTAATAATGAAATAACATAACATATATTCCCTGGATGTTTTCCTGAGAACTATCACATCTATCAATATAAAGGTTGTTTGTTTGGTTGTTTGTGTAGTTTTTTGAGACAGGGTTTCCCTGAGCAACAGCCTTGGCTGTCCTGAAACTCTTCTTGTAGACCAGACTAACCTCAAATTCACAGAAATCCTCCTGCCTCTGTCTCTGGAGTGCTAGGAATCAAAGGTGTGTGTCACTGTGCCAGCAAGATAATTATTTTTTTAATTCAAGCATTCATTGACCATCATTAAATAGGCCTTAGAAACACATTAATCACATATTATAGGATTTTTAAAAACACATTGTAACTATCATTTAGTATCTCTTTATCATCTCTCTGTATTAACATTTCTAAAGTTGAATTCATTCTTAGGATTGGTCACATATAATTCTGTGATACAGAATTTTATGTATATATACACACACATACATATCTATTATTCACTTATGAATTATATCTGGTTTTGTTTTGTTTCATCATACCAAAACTTCAGTTATTATTTTTAAAACATGCCTATTTAGAGATACAGGTGGAAGCCGGTGCACTTAAAAATTTTAAGAAATACTGGAGTCAACACAATGGCTCAGCAGGTAACAAGGCTTGCTGTCAAGCCTGCCAGCATGAGTTCAATCCTCAGTAGGATACCCACGTGATAGAAGGCAAGAACCAACTTTCACAAGTTGTCCTTTGATGTTCACGTGTGCTCATACACACATCCACACATGTGCAAATATATATGCGTATATATATAATTTTGAAATTTCTAAAGAAGGTAATGGAATGATCCTATTTGGCTGTATCTTGTTCTTAACACATCAGCTCACGATGGAAGTTGACCAATTTTGCAAGAAATAACGTTTCAAAAACCTTACTTTTAGTTCTTAAGGATAAGTGCATTTTTATATAATTTGAGACTATTGTCCTACAAATGACCCTCCAGAATGTTCTTTGATGATTCACTGAATGAAAGTGATGATCACTTGAGCAATATACAGCTCTTCAGTTTACAAAGCACCTCTGCATAATCACCTCATCTGTTTCTCACACTGGTGTGACGCATAGACGATAGGTTTATAGGAAAAAGTGGGGTTGACTTGGAAACTCATACTGCTTGGAGTAATTACTTAGCGAGTAGATCCTTTGTTCTGCTAACTCAGGAGTCAAGACCACGGGTCTGAAAGGAGTGCTATATCATACTGGTGCCTTAATGTGAAAAGCACTCATGTGTCACTTCAACAACTGAGGCTGCTAATTTGCTATCCAGTTTTCAGGCATTTTTATTTAATTCTTTGATATCTAGAGATTAGACTCACCAGGCGTTTATTAGCAAAGTGCTTCAGTAATTGTCGCTCTCCCAAACAAAGCATTTAAAAGACATTTATGCAGCAGCTGCTAATGGCTGGAGAGTTTCAGTCCTACTTCTCTTCATTTGGAATTGGAAGAACAGAGAGGAATGCTGGGAAACATCACTGAATGCAGCACCAAGCAACTGGCCTTAAAGCTTAGAAATCCCTATCTCCACTCAGCATTATTTCTTACCCAAGGAACTTGCCTTTGCATGGTGCCCAGACAGACAGACAGACACATGTTCTTTATCTCCCACAGTCCTAAGAGGAAACAAGCTCATGCCGGTGGAGAGGAAATCATTGTTTCCTTGCTTCCTCTGGGAAAGGAAGCATAATGAATGGCATGACTGTTGCCATAGCTGCATCCTTGAGTTGGCTCACTAACAGATCTAACCCCATCCTTGATTTAAACTGAGAATGCACTTCTGAACTTCTTCTTTATTCACCTATTGTAAGAAGGGTCTCAAAAATCAGTTCTGAGCTGGGCGGTGGTGGCGCACACCTTTAATCCCACCCAGCACTTGGGAGGCAGAGGCAGGTGGATTTCTGAGTTCGAGGCCAGCCTGGTCTACAGAATGAGTTCCAGGATAGCCAGGGCTACACAGAGAAACTGTGTCTCGAAAAACCAAAAAAAAAAAAAAAAAAAAAAAAAAAAAAAAAAAAAAAAAAAAAAAAAAAAAAAAAAAATCAGTTCTGAAATCTCACAGGGTCCTGTCTCCTATTGAAGCCCTGAATGTTAAACATGTCAGGAAATTTTAATCAACTATGATTCTGTTGAGTGGCTACATGGATATGTAAGACAAAATTGGAACCTCTAGTTCTGTTGTCATCTAGTAACGTGGTTCTAGGAGGGTGATACGCCCTCATCCTATCTGCCCAATATTACTCAGTACAGGTCAAAGTGTACTTGGCTGTCAAACCAAACCGTCTCTTCTGTAACCTGTGCAATAGCTACCTCCTTCCCACTTAATCTGCTTTTTTAATATTGTTGCTTTCCCCTCACGTCCTCCTCGCTCACACATCTGACTTCTAATCAGGTTTGAAGAACAGGCCCTCATCACACAAAGCCTTCCTGGATATGACATTCCTATTGCATGTGTATCTGCAGAGAGAAAACAACACTCCATTCACATTCTGATGTCTTTCCTTTTCAAACTCTAGTTGAACCTCAAATGAGTATGTTTGAGATCAAGCTCTTAATACTCTAACTGTATTGGTTTGAAGTAATCTCAGTAGGCATACGTAGAGAATATAGATGTCTCGCCCATGCTTCCATTCCTAGAGCTTTGTCTATGAACCACATGGGGAAAGGTACAGATGTGTGAAGTTGGGGCTTATATACCACATACTCTGAGTCTGTAGGATACCACTGGCAGTAAAAGCCATCAGCAGTTGATTGGCTTCTTAACTCTAGCAATACATGGGAATGATAGATCGTTTCATACTGATCAATACCTTCTCATTTGTTGGTAAAAAAAAAAAATTCCCTTTTTACATACAAGAATGACTTCTTGGCCCCCCGACATTTGTACATCAGGTACCTCTAGACACAATTCACAGGGTCAAAGTATCACTGGTGGGAACTTCACCAGTAATTTCTAGTTCAGAATGACTTACTTGCAAAGTCTAATAAGCAAAAATATTCCTCATTCAAGAAGCTCTTTTTAAAATTATAAAAAGTATGGCATAGCTTAAGAGCAAACATTTCCTTTGACAATTTTATCTCATGCCACCTGGCTCATTGCATGGCCCATCTTATCTAACTTAACATTTAAAGTTTCACGTTGCATGTTAATGTTCAATGTGTTTACCATAAACTCAAGGGCGAGAACATGATGAGAGTGACTTGCATCTCTCATGGCTCTTAGTATAATTCTGAGTACAGCGCAAGAAGCTAAATATGTTTCCATTGGTTGGTGTCACAGTCATCTTTCAGATGTGGTTTCTGAGCTCTCCAATTCAATATGTTTGAGTAAGCAATGGCAAATCAATGGAACTTACAGGAAGAGATAAAATCCATTCTATGTTGTTTGAAAGAAGAGACTTTAATGAAATGTCTAGACAAGGTTAAGAAAACAGAAAAATCATAAGTTATCCAAGGACAAGCTGTAAAAGAAAAACCCCAATTTCACCTGTGGTTGAAGAAAAAGAAAGAAAGTATTAACAAAAGAGTACAGTGATACACACCTGTAATAGGGGTACAGTGGCACACACCTGTATTTAATAGGGTGTACAGTAGTACACACCTGTAATTAATAGAGGTACAGTGATACACACCTGTAATTAATAGGGGCACAGTGGTACACACCTATAGTTAATAGGGGGTGCAGCAGTACACACCTGTAATTAATAGGGGTACAGCGGCACACACCTGTAATCTCTGGAGACAGGTGAGAGGAGAGCCATAGATTCATGGCTTACACAGTGACTTCCAGGCCAGAGAATGTATTAAAAATAGAAAATAACAAAAACTGCAAATCAGGGATGGGGAGTTGGGGTGGGGAACAGAAAGAACTGAAGAACAAAAGTCAGTGGAGTCAGAAGAACCCTGTCAGAACTAGTCTAATTAGCATGAAATGTAGCTGCAGCATGACGTGGCTACTGAGAGAAATAGGGTACCAAAGCTGGAGCATGGAGCATGGAGGAAATACCCATCTGCGCCTTCAGATCGCCTGCACGCACCTGCCCAGAAACAGCCCTGGAGATTGAGCCAACACATTCATATTCTGACTTTGGGTTGAAGGGAGAAGGGAAGAAAAAATGGAGGAGAATAGAGGTAGGGAGGGCATGGAGGATAGGGCAGGACTGAAGAGGTAGCTTTCATATAAATGGAGACAAGAAAAAGACCGAATCATCATGGGACAGTAGATGACAGGATACCCAAAAAATCATGTGTGTGAAGTAAAATCTAACAGCCAAATTTAGATCTTGACATGATGCTGATTTTCTTCACTAAATCTCTCTGAATATAGAGAATGAATGTTCTGTTTTGGTCAATGATTTTGTTTTTCAATGTTAAGCCTGAAAATGAATATGTATACCCATCACTCAAGACAATGAATAAAATCTGTTATTGGGCATAATTTTCATCAGGGCCGGATGTGCGGGCTGCCCACTTAACTGAGCATCTTCATTTTAGGATTTTTTTTTATTTTTTTATTTTATTTTCTTAGTTTGAACTGTAAAGATTTATTTATTTATTTTGTTTAGTAAATTTCTTTAGTAATTTTAAATATTATCTAGTAAAAATAATAGAAGAAATATGTCCTGTGGGGAACAATACTAATAATGTCAAACCATTTCCTTAAATTTAAATTTTACTTTAAATTTATTTTAACATTTGTTACTATAGCGTCATGCCACTGGTGACCATGTAAGGGGCAGTGAATATTTACATAACTGGAATCACAGAACTAAAGGACATGAAGACCCTGAAATCTATTGTGTTTTCAAACAAATAAATTGGCCCTCACAGGTAAATTTTCTTTGTCACAGAGCTAGTTATGGCAGAGATAGACCATAATAGTCAGCATTCAATCAGTTTCCCATACTTCTAGAAAGGCCTGATTTAGTTATTAAGTTGCCAACCAGCAGAGTGGTGAAAGTCAAAGTTTTGGAATTGGACAGATTTAGGAATTAGGCAAATTTGGACCCAAATCGCCTGGCCCTTGAGCAAGTGACAGTTCCCTGCTGATACTCCATTCCCTGCCTTTGAAACAGGGGGTGATTACACTGTAAGTGAGCACACAAAATGTTCAGCTACTTCGTACAACAGCTTGGTGGTTTCTCAAAGTGCTAAACATACATCTTCCACTTCCCTCGTAGTTTTCTGCACGAGATAATGCCGTGTATATCCCTACAAAAATGCAAACCTGAGCGCTCACAGCAGTATTGTCGATAGCCATTCCAAAATGAAAGTCACTAACTGCCCGTCAACACATGAACAGATAGAAAAGGGGTGGCAAACCCATACAGTGGAGACTCCTGATGACCGAAATGTGCAGTAGTGTGTATGGGTCCTAACAGCTGCGCTGAGTGAAATAAGCTATAAGAAGGATATTTGGTGTGATTCTATTTGCATGAAACTCTAGAGAATACAACTTAATCCAAAGAAGGCAGATAGTGTTTTCCAGAGGTGAGACAGTTGAGAGGAATAGGAGGGAGGAGGGATTCTCAGGGACAGCTCTGCGCTAATGAGCAAAATTAAACATGTGGTAATTCTGTAACACTTATCCTGTTAGGAAAATACACATAAATGCTTAGCACAGTGCTGGCCATGTAGTGGCCACCCAACAAGTACAAAGTATTACATGCTGATTTCAGTACTGTTTGAGGTTTCTTTTAGAATTGGTTGGTAAGTTAGTCATAGAATATGTCTACTAAGAAGAAGTGGAGAGGCACCATGCAGGGAACATCAAACTGAGAAGAGTATCTTTCTATAAGGCAGAAAGCTAGCTGGGATTGGTGGCACACACCCTCAATCCCAGCACTCGGGAGGCAGAGGCAGGTGGGTCTTTGAGTATGAGGCCAAGCTGTGAGTATAGTGAATTCCAGGACAGCAAGGGCTACATAGAGAAACCCTGTCTCAAGAGAGAGAGGGAGACAGACCATGTGTCGAAGGAAAAGCCAGTAGATGAAATATACAGATGTAAGTTCTTCCTAACTCCAACACTTAGAATGTAGCAACAGGAGAACCAAGATCATCTTTAGCTACGTAATAAGTTCAGGGTCTGCCTGGGCTACAATGAAACCCTGTCTCAAAAACAAAACAAGATGGACAGTGGTGGCCCACGCCTTTAATCCCAGCACTTGGGAGGCAGAGGCAGGTGAATTTCTGAGTTTGAGGTCAGCCTGGTCTACAGAGTGAATTTCAGGACAGCCAGGGCTATACAGAGAAACCTTGTCTCAAAAAACCAAAAAAAAAAAAAAAAAAAAAACCAAATCTTCACATGTAAAGGTATTTCCTACTGTTAAATATGATATTTTAAAGACTATGTCATCATTGGAGTAACAATATTTAAAAATTATGGCAAGAAAACGGGAAGAAGAAGACAAAAGGTATGATGGTTTAAATATGATTGGCCCAGAAAGTGACACTATTAGGAGCTGTGGCCTTGTTGGAGTAGGTATGGCCTTGTTAGAGATGTGTCATTGTGTGTGTGGGCTTTAAGACCCTCATCCTAACTCCCAGGAATCCAGTCTTCTCCTGTTTGACTTTGGGACAAGATGTAGAATTTTCAGCTTTGGACACTGTCATGCCTTCATAATAATGGACTGAACCTCTCAACCTGTAAGCCAGCCCAAATTAAATGTTGCCTTGGGGCTGGCGAGATGGCTCAGTGGGTAAGAGTACTGACTGTTCTTCCAAAGGTCCTGAGTTCAAATCCCAGCAACCACATGGTGGCTTACAACTACCCGTAATGAGATCTGATGCCCTCTTCTGGCATGTCTGAAGACAGCTACAGTGTACTTATGTATAATAATAAATAAATCTTTGGGCTGGAGTGAGCAGGGACTGAGTGAGTAGAGTTGATCCGAGTGCCGACTGGAATGAGCGGGGCCGACTGGAGCCAGCGGGGTTGACCGGAGTGAGTAGAGGTCCTAAAATTCAATTCCCAACAACCACATGAAAGCTCACAACCATCTGTACAGCTACAGTGTACTCACATACATAAAATAAATAAATCTTTAAAAAAAAAAAAAGTTGCCTTGGTCATGGTGTCTGTTCACAGCAATAAAATCTTAACTAAGACAGAAGGGTATGCAGATCAAAAAGCTTAATTTGAAGAACTGTTAAAAAATAGGGTTCAGAAGACCCCTATGCTGAGAGATGTGAATTTAAAATGTGTGAATGTTATCTCGGAGATAGAACCCCCAGTACAGTGCTTAATATTGCCTGTCAGCATTTGGGTATTCCTGGCAGGGCTTACCTAGCTTAGGTCAGCCCCTGGGCATGCTTGTGAAGGATTATCTGGTTTAGGTTAAGTGGGGAGGGAAGACCCACCTTAGCTGTGGGTGCTACTATTCCACTGGCTGGGGTCCTGGACTGAATGAAAAGGATAAAAGAGCTGAGCATTACCATTCATCTTCATTGCTTCCTGACTATGAGCATAATGTGAGAGGCTCTATACCATGACTTTCCTGCCAGGGGACTCTGAGCAAAATAAATCCTTCCTTCCTTAACTTGATTCTTGTCAGGTATTTTGTCTTAGCAACAAGAAGAGAAACTAATTCGCCAAGTTTACAGATTGAGTTCTTCCAAGTAGAAGATGCCAACAACAGTAATAAAGGGGGTGGCTGACTGTTCTTCCAAAGGTCCTGAGCTCAAATCCCAGCAACCACATGGTGGCTTACAACTACCCGTAATGAGATCTGATGCCCTCTTCTGGCGTGTCTGAAGACAGCTACAGTGAATTATTTGAGTAAATAGATGTTGAAAAGGGGTGTTGATTGACCCCTTTTCTGGTGAGAAGACGTCAGAGAGATGCTGCTAGCTAAGGGGATAGCACAGAGGAGTGGAGGGTTCCATGTGCTTCAAGCTTCAGTGTTTGTTCATTTTAAACTAGGTATATAGAGGGCTAAGGATAGAAGTGGCCCACTTTCTCTCTGGATCTACACTGGAGGATGTTTTGCCATTCTAAAGAAGTCTTCTGTAGGAGTTGGGTGGGCAGAACTATGAATATAGTCTTTCTCCTTGAGGGTAGCTGTTTTGTGAGGTTTGGCTTAAAAATTTAGGGACCTAAGAAACTTGGTTTTGCTTTGTGTTTTGAGAAAGGGTCTTGCTATGTAGCTCACATTAACCTCAGATTTGATATATAGCCCAGGCTAACTTCAAACTCACCATGTACCAGACTTAGCTTCTTTTTTTTTTTTTAAGATATTTTCTTTATTTATGTAAATTTCTCCCTTCCCAGTTTCCCCTCTAAAAAACAAAGAAACAAACAAAAACAACAAAAACAAACCCCAGCTGCCTCCCCACTCCCCATGCCTGCCACCCCACCCTCTCCTGCTTATAGACCCTGGCATTCCCCCACACTGGGGCACAGAACCTTCATAGGGCTGAGGTCCTCTCCTCCCATTGATGATCGAATTTGCAATCCTCCACTATACACACACGCTGCCAGAGCAATCAGTCCCACTGCGTGTACTCCTTGGTTGGTGGTTGAGACTCTGGGAGCTCTGAGGGTACTAGTTAGTTCATATTGTTGTTCGTCCTAAGGGGCTGCAAACCCCTCAGCTCCATTGATCCTTTCTCTAACTCCTTCACTGAGGACCCTGTGCTCAGTTCAATAGATGGCTGTGAGCCTCTACATCTGTATTAGTCAGGTACTGTCAGAGCCTCTCAGGAGGTAACTAACTATATTTAGGCTGGCTTGTTTTTCCTTCAGTCTCTGCTCCATTGTTAATCTCTGCCACTCCTTCCATGGGTACATCTACACAATGGAGTACTACTCAGCTATTAAAAACAATAAATTTATGAAATTCTTAGGGAAATGGATGGAGCTGGAGAATATCATCCTGAGTGAGGTAATTCAATCACAAAAGAACAAACACGGTATGCAATCTCTGATAAGTGGTTATTAGCCCAGAAGTTTGGAATATAGGAAGAACAACCCACAAACCACAAGGAACTCAAGAAGAAGGAAGACCAAAGATGGACATTTCATTCCTTCTTAAAAGGGGGAACCAGACTTAGCTTCTTGAGTGTTGGGATTACAGACTATCTTCTAATATGCTCTTAAGTAGTCTCTTAACTCTTGGGCAATCTTTGAAGTGAATTTTAAGATCTACAAAGGTCTTTGAAGGAAGACACAGTTTGTGTGGAGAGAAGTGAACTTTTAGGAAGCCAGGAATTTACTTCAGCCTGTATGTGAGAAATAACTACAAGGTCGATGACCTTCTGCACTTTAGTTTACAGATGTGAGAGATTTAAAATGCAGTGGCTCAGAGAATTCAGAGATTACTGAGCAAGAAGCATAAAAGACTTTCTGTTTGGGTGTTGCAGAATGTCTGCTTGGCTTTGCTTCTATGCTTGAGGTCACAGAGCTAGGATGGTATGTCTCTGCATAAAAAGCTTACAGGATCTGGAGGCTTCAAAGGAAAAGAACGCCTTTTGTAAGCATTTTAAGTCAGTCTCCCTGATTCTCACATGGTCTGTGTCTTGTCTCTTTAACAGCCCCTTTTGTTTTTGAGGTACTGGAGCTGTCCAGGCTACCTCATAAACGAGACAAGCTCTAGACCACCGGGCAACCCTCCTGACCCTAACAACTGTTCTAATGCAGCAGATTATGAGGTAAAACTAAAAAGAGTGAATGAAGGCAGTTCCCACATCAGTGAAAAAAAAAAAAAACAGAACACACCAGAATATGATAGCACAAACACCTATGGTTTGCACATCACTTAATGATTACAGCGAGCCCATCAGGTACCGTTATTAGGCACATAGTAGGATCTAGAAAACTGATGGTCACAGATATTAAATGATTTACTCAGTGCTGTCTGGCTCCACTGGATTCAAACTCAAAAACTGTCAGTCTCTGTCCTTCATGTTCTTAACATCCCTATTTGATGTAATAATTCTTAAAGTTCATGCTGGTATTTGATTGTGGTTTTATTAACATAACAAAAGGCAGTTTCATTTAAAACAGCTTTTCATCTTCATCATTAATCGCCATCCTTACTTCAGAAATATTTCATCTTATTCTTCATACAGCATACCTTGTTAGTACAACATCCACTATTACAGATTATAAGAACTATTTTCAACAGGGACACACTGCTGAACTGAAGTCATGACTACTTTTGTGCTGGTTCTGGTGATTTAAAATAAATTTGCCTGTGGTGCTCACTATATTGCATTTTTGAATAGGTTATAAATCTTGTTAAAAGCAACAAAAATATAAATTCAGAATGTTTCAAACTCAATCTCTTGTGCTGCTGAGTCCCAAATCCTTCCTGTTTCTACTCTCTTCTTGCCTAGTACAGAAAGAATTTTGATAAAAAGAATTTTTATCTTTAAAAATAATAATTTTACTAATTAGAAAATGATATATGATCACATGAAAGAAATTAAAATATACTTAAAATATTAAAGAACCCAAAATTCCATTATCCCCAAGATAAAATATGATTAATATTTTAATTTTCTTCTTTCTTTATTTTTATAAAATAAAAATGTTAACTACTTATTTTAGTTGTGGTATAGAAGTTTCAAGAAATTTTAAATTATACATACATATTCATCTAAGATACTCATGTTAAAATTTCCAATGTTTTTAATATAGTTCCCCACATAGCAATTATGAAAGGAAAACTTCATTAATTTGTCTAATTAAGAGTTGAAAAAACACACTGAAAGTTATATATAGAAGTTTGAATATGTTTATATATTTAACTTGATTTTTGTTTCCAATGATAGCCACAACAATCAAATTATATATGAAAAGTTTTAAGAATATGTGACAATCTTTGAGTGCTTCCATGTGCCAGGCACTGTTCTAAGAATTTTGCTGGTACTAACTCACAAACTCCTTCCAATAACTATATAAGGCAGGGATTATTATTTATCATGCCTTTTACAAATAATAAAACTTAGACCTCAAGAGGCTAATTTACTTGAAGGCTTGGTTTATTAGGCAAATAATAATGGTGAACTAAGCAGGTTTCTTTTGTTCATTGGGTTATTTTAATGGGTGTGGTGGTTTGAATAAGAATGGCCCCCATAGGATCATTTATTTGAATGCTAAGTTATCAGGAAGTGGCACTGTTTGAAAGGATTAGATGTATTATCGAGTGTGGCCTTGTTGGAGAAAGTGTGTCACAAAGGTAAGTTTAAGGTTTCAAAAGCCCACACAAGGCCTCTCTCCCTCTTCCTCATTTTCTTTCCCTCTTCCTTTCTTTCCCTCTCCTTCTCTCTCCTTCTTCCCCTCCTCCTCTTCTTCCTCTTCCTCTTTTCCTTTCTTCTTTTTCTTCCTCTCCCTCTCCCTCTCCCTCTCTCTCCTTCCCTCCTTCCCTCCTCCCCTCCCTCCCTCCCTCCCTTCCTCCCTCCTTACCCCCCCCCCCTCATACCTGCACATCACAATGTAGCTCTCAGTTACTGCTACAGGACCATGCATGCAACCATGCACCTTGCCAATGATTATAATGGACTAAACCTCTGAAAAAGTAAGCAAGCCCCAGTTAAATGCTTTCTTTTATAAGAGTTGCCTTGGTCATGGTGTCTCTTCACATTAGAACAATGGGTGAACAATGATGATTAAGGCTTTTTTAGGCTAGAAAGTACCCAGGCAGAGACTAAATAGATGTCTTTATTTCAGGGAAGAAAAGGATAGCCTCATATAATGTTCTTGTAGATCAAAAATGAAGGTGAGCCCTTGACTGAAGGACACATTGGCCAGACAGCATCAAGACATGCAGTTTCTAAATAGCAGAGTTACTATCTAAGTCCAGGGAGGGCATCACCAGAGCCCATACTTTACCACTACCTCAAACTGCCTCTAGGAAGTATAAAGGAAAAAGGCATTGCAAAGAAAGTAAAAGTCAGGGGCTGGGGAGATGGCTCAGAGGTTAAGAGCACTTACTGCTCTTCCAGAGGTCCTAAGTTCAATTCCCAGCAACCACATGATGGCTCACAACCATCTGTAATGATGCTCTCTTCTGGTGTGTTTGAAGACAGCAGCAATGTACTTACATATAAATAAATAAGTCTTTAAAAACAAAACAAAATAAAGTAAAAGTCCTTCTGTTACACAACCCAGTGCTGACAGCTGCCATTATATTGGTGAATACTTTTCTAGACCATCTTTAGATGCGGGTTTCCATGAAGTCAATAAACTTTGGCAAAATGCCTCATGGTCCCCCTGGAACATGAAGCCATGGAGACACGTGAAGAACTACTTCATGAACCTTTCTCACTTGCCTCCTGTTATTTTCAGAAAGTGTATAAAGCTATTTCTTGTCCCCTGATTCTGAGGAGTACCTAGGAAAGTTTTTCCTTTTCATTCAGCAAAGCAATTATTTGAACAATCCAGAATTAGGCCAAATTTCACATTCTAAGGCAGAGTCCTCCACAAGATTTCCTTCATGTTAAGGACTGGCTCCAAGATCAGAAGTTCCTAGACAAAACTCATTTCTGACTAACTGGCTACAAATTTAAGGATTCCCATCATTACCTCATACTTTATAATTCACTGGAATGACTTATAGAATTCAGAAAAACCTATATTCCAGATTATAGCCTTTTTATTACATTTGTTTGTTTATTTATTTATTTAATGTCCCAATATCAGCCAACCTCCTCCCAGTACCCTCTCACACAGATCCTTCCCCAATTCCACTCTCCCCTTGCCCTTTGCAAACCCTCTTGGTGTTGCCCCACACTAACCTCACCCTATTCCACTCCTGCACATCAAGTCACTGCACGACTAGGCACAACCTCTCCCACTGAGGCCAGACAGGGTAGACCATTTTAGGGAACAGGATCCACAGGTAGGCAGGCAACAGACTCAGGGACATCCCCTGCTCCAATTGTTGGGGGACCACACGAAGACCAAGCTGCTTATCTACACATGTTCAGGGCATGCTCATGCACAGGTCCAGCTCATGCTCGCTCTTTGGTTGGTGATTCAGGCACTGGGAATCTCCAAGGGTCCAGGTTAGCTGACTCTGTTGGTCTTTCTGTGGAGTCCCTGTCTTATTCATGTCCCTCAATCCTTCTCCCAACTCTTCCACAAGACTCTCTGAGCTCCATCTAACGTTTGGCTATGGGTCTCTGCATCTCTTTCCACTGGCTGCTAGGTGGAACCTCTCAGAGGACAGCCATGCTAACCTCCTGTCTGTAAGCATAACAATATCATTAATAGTATCAGGGATTGTTTTTTTCTTGGCATGAGTCTCAATTTGGGGCAGTCATTGGTAGCCCATACCCTCTGCCTCTACCTCTGCTCTACCTTTGTCCCTGCACATCGTGCAGGCAGGGTACATTTTGGATCAAAGGTTTTGTGGGTGGGTTACTGTCCTTATCCCTCCACTGGGAGTCCTGCCTGGGTAGAGGAAGAAAGGCCACTTCAGGATCCATATCCCCCATTGCTAGGAGTCTCAGCTAGAGATGCCCCCATAAACCCTTTGGGGCCTCTCCCCTTTCCAGGTCTCTGGCATGTCCTAGAGATTGCTCCCCCTACTGCCAATTTCCCTTCTCTACTCTGCTCTCTCTAATCTGAACCCCTGCCCTGCTCTCCTCTCCATTCCCTCTCACCCAGTTCCTTCCTTCCATAGACCTCCAATATCTATTTTGTTTTTCCTTCTGAGAAATATTCAACCATCCTCTCTTGGGCTCTCCTTGTTACTTGGCTTCATTGGGTCTGTGGATTATAGCATGGTTATCTTGTACTTTATGGTTAATATCCACTTATAAATGAGGACATACCATTCATGTCCTTTGGGGTCTGGGTTACTTTACCCAGGATGAAATTTTCTCATTCCATCTGCTTGCTTGCAAAATCCATGATATTTTAATAGCTGAGTAGTATCCCATAGTATAAATGAACTACATTTTCTTTATCCATTCTTCAGTTGATAGACATCTAGGTTGTTTGCAGTTTCTGGTTATTATGAATAAGACTGCCATGAACATAGTTGAGCAAGTGTCCTTGTGGTATGGTTGAACATCTTTTGGGTATATGGCCAGGAGTGGTATAGCTGGGTCTTTTTTTTCTTTTATTAGATATTTTCTTTATTTACATGTCATATGATTTCTCCTTTCTCAGTTTTCCCTCCAAAAAAAAACAAACAAACAAAAACAACAAGAACAAACCCCTGTTGCCTTCCCCCTCCCCATGCTTGCCACCTCACCCTCTCCCACTTATTGGCCCTGGCATTCCCCTACACTGGGGCACAGAACCTTCACAGGGCCAAGGGCCTCTCCTCCTATTGATGATCGACTTTGCAATCCTCTACTATACACTTGTATAGCTGGGTCTTGAAGTAGAACTAGTCCCAGTTTTCTGAGAAACCTCCAAATTGATTTACAGAATGGATATATAAGTTTACACTCCCACCAGCAGTGGAGGAGTGTTCCCTTGCTCCACAACCTTGCCAGCATGTGCTGTCCCTTGAGTTTTTTATCTTGGCCATTCTGATGGATGTGAAGTGAAATCTCAGGGTCATTTTGATTTGCATTTCCTGATAATTAAGGATGTTGAACATTTCATTAGGTGCTTCTCGGTCATTGCTCTGTTAAGAATTCTCTGTTTAGGGCTGGCGAGATGGCTCAGTGGGTAAGAGCACTGACTGCTCTTCCGAAGGTCATGAGTTCAGATCCCAGCAACCACATAGTGGCTCACAATCACCTGTAATAAAATTTGACGCCCTCTTCTGGTGCATCTGAAGACAGCTACAATGAATTATGCCGGAGCGAGCGGGGTGGGAGCAAGCGGGGCTGGCAGAGGTCCTGAGTTCAATTCCCAGCAGCCACACACATGATGGCTCATGGCCATCTGTACTGTACAGTGTACTCATACACATAAAAATAAATAAAAATAAATCGTTAAAAAAGAATTCTTTGTTTAGTTCTGTATCCAATTTTAAAATTAGGTTGTTTCGTTTCTTAGTGTCTAACTTCTTGAGTTCTTTATGTATCTTGGATTATTAGCCCTCTGTCAGATGTAGGGTTAGGGAAGATCTTTTCCCAATTTGTAGGCTGTCCTTTTGCTCTATTAACATGTCATTTGACTTACAGAAGCTTTTGGATTCATGAGGTTCCATTATTACTTGTTGACCTTAGTCCCTGAGACATTAGTGTTCTGCTCAGTAAACTGTCTCCAGTACTAATGAGTTCAAGGCTATGTCCTACTTTCTGTTCTATAAGATTTACTGTGTCTAGTTTTATGTTGAGGTCTTTGGTCCATCTGGACTTCAGTTTTATGCAGGGTGATAAATATGGAACTATTTGCATTCTTCTGCATACAGACATCAAGTTAGACCAACACCAATTGTTGAAGATGCTTTCTGTTTTCCATTGTATGTTTTTGGCTTCTTTATCTAAAATCAAAGGTCCATAAGTGTGTGGGTTTATTTCTGTGTCTTCTATTTGATTCTATTGATCAGCTCGTCTGCTTCTGTACCAATACCATGTAGTTTTTAATTACTATTGCTCTGTAGTGCAGCTTGAAGTCAGAGTTGGTGATACCTCTAGAAGTTCTTATGTTGTTCAGGATTGTTTTGGCTATCCTGGGTTTTTTGTTTTTCCATATGAAGTTGAGAATTGTTCTTCCAAGATTTGTAAAGAATTGTGTTGGAATTTTAATGGGGATTGCATTGAATTTGTAGATTGCTTTTGCTTAGATGGCCATTTTCACTAAGTTAATTCTACTGATCCATGAACATGGGAGATCTTTACATCCTCTGATGTCTTCCTTAGTTTCTTTCTTCAGAGACTTGAAGTTCTTGCCATATAAGTCTTTCACTTGCTTGGTTAGAGTTACACCAAGATATTTTATATTATTTGTGGCCATTTTGAAGGGTATTGTCTTCCTAATTTCTCAACCCCTTTATCACATGTATAGAGGAGCACTACTGATTTCTTTGAGTTAATTTAATATCTAGTCAGTTTGATGAAGGTATTTATCAGCTGTGGGAGTTCTCTGGTATAATTTTTGGGGTCATTTATGTATACTATCATATCATTTATGAATAGAAATACTTTGACTTCTTCCTGTCCAATTTGTATCCCCTTGATCTCCTTTAGTTGAAGTACTATATTGAAGAGATATAGAGTGGACATCCCTGTCTTGTCCCCAATTTTAGTGGAATTGCTTTAAGTTTCTCTTCATTTAGTTTGATGTTGGCTGTTGGCATGTTGTATATTGTGTGATTATGTTTAGGTATGTGCATTGTATACCTGATCTTTCTAATACTTTTAACATGAATGGGTGTTGGATTTTATCTAGAGATTTTACAGTATCTAATGAGATGATCATGAGTTTTTTTTTCCTTTCAGTTTGTTTATATGGTAGATTACATTGATGGATTTTCTTTTTTGTTTGTTTGTTTTTCGAGACAGAGTTTCTCTGCATAGCCCTGGCTGTCCTGGAACTCACTCTGTAGACCAGGTTGGCCTGGAACTCAGAAATCCACCTGCCTCTGCCTCCCAAGTGCTGGGATTAAAGGTATGTGCCACCACTACCCAGCTTACATTGATGGATTTTCATATATTGACTGACCCATGTATCCCTGGGATGAAGCCTACTAGATCATGGTGGATGGTGTCTTTGATGTAGTCTTAGGTTTGCTAGTATTTTGCTGAGGATTTTTGTATCAATGTTCATAAGGTGAATTGTTCTGATATTCTTTCTTAGTTGAGCCTTTGTGTGATTAAGGTCAGGGTGACTGTGGATTCTTAGAATGAGTTTGGCAATGTTCCTTCTGTTTCTACTTTGTAGAATAGTTTGAAGAGTATTAGCATTAGCTCTTCTTTAAAAGTCTGGTTGAATTCTGCTCTAAATCCATGTTTCCTGGGGCTTTTTCTTTTCTTTTCTTTTCTTTTTATTAGATTTTTAATGACTGCTTCTATTTCCTTAGAGATCATAAAACTATTCAGATAGTTTACCTAAGTTTGATTTATCTTTGGTATTCAGTATCTGTCTAGACAATCATCCATTTCATTTAGATTTTCCAATTTTGTGGAGTACAGGCTTCTAAAGATAAGACTTTTTTGTTTTTTGTTTTTTAAAATTTCCTCTGTGTCTATTGTTATGTCTCTTTTTTTCATTTCTGATTTTGTTTATTTGGATACTTTCTTTCTGCCTTTTTTTTTTTAGTTTGGCTAAGGGTGTGTCTATCTTATTGATTTTTCTCAAAGGACCAGCTCTTGGTTTTGTTGACTCTTTGTACTGTTTGCTTAGTTTCTAATTGGCTGATTTCAGCCCCTAGTTTGCTTTTTTGCCATCTATATATCAGGTGTGTGCTTGCTTCTTTTTTTCTAGAGCTTCCAGGTGTACTTTTAATTTGTTGGCATGAGAACTCTTCAATTTCTTTATTAGGGCAGTTAGTGCTATGAACTTTCCTCTTAGCACTGCTTTCATAATGTCTCATAAGTTTGGGTATGCTGTGCCCTCATTTATATTGAATTCTATAAAGTCTTTAATTTCTTTATTTCTTCCCTGACCCATTGATCATTGAGGAGAGAGCTGTTCAGTTTCCATGAGGATGTAGGCTTTCTGTTGTTTCTTTTGTTGTTGAAGTACAGCTTTATTCTGTAGTGATCTCATAAGGCACATGGGATTATTTCAGCTTTGTGACTGATTATATGGTCAGTGTTGGAGAATGTCCCATGAGATGCTGAGAAGAAGGTATTTTCTGTTGTGTTTGGGTGAAATGTTTTGTATATATGTTAGGTCCATTCATATCATAGCCTCTGTTAGTTTTCTTTTTTTCTCTGTTAGTTTTTGTCTCAGTGACCTGTCCATTGGTGAGAGTGGGTGTTGAAGTCTCCCAGTATTAATGTGCAAGGTTTGATGTGTAATTTAAGCTTTAGTAAATTTTTTTTTGAATACGGGTGCCCTTACAATTGGATCACAGATGTACAGAATTGAGATGTCCTCTTGGTGGTTTAATCCTTTGATGAGTATGAAGTGTCCTTCCCTGTGTCTTTTGATTACTTTTGGTTGAAAGTCTATTTTATTAGATATTAGAATGGCTATTCCGGCTTGTTGGTTTTTTAAAAAAGATATATTTACTTATTTATATACATACAAGTACACTGTAGCTGATTTCAGATGCACCAGAAGAAGGCATCAGACCTCATTACCTCATTACCTCATTGGTTGTGAGCCACTATGTGGTTGCTGGGATTTGAACTCAGGACCTTTGGAAGAGCAGCCAGTGCTCTTACCCACTGAGTCATCTCGCCAGCCCTCCAGCTTGTTTTTCTAGGTCAGTTTGGAAAACCTTTTCCAGCCCTTTATTCTGAGATAATGGCTATCTTTGTCGCTGAGATGTGTTTCTTGTATACAGAAGAATGATGGATTCTGTTTACACATCCATTCTATTAGTTTGCATCTTTTTACTGGGGAATTGAGTCCATTGATATTGGGAGATATAATACCAATGATGGTGTTATTTCCTGTTATTTTGATGTTGTTGTTGTTGTTGTTGTGTATTTCTCTTCTAATGGCTTTAATGGTATGAAATTATTTATTTCTTATGTTTTCTTGAGTGTAATTAGCCTTATTTGGTTGGAAGTTTCCTTCTAGTGTCCTGTGTAGGGCTGGGTAGTGGAAAGTTATTGTTTGAATTTGGTTTTGTCATACAATATCTTGGTTTCTTCATCAATGATGATTCAAAGTAGTCTGGGGTGGCATCTCTGGTCTCTTATGGTCTGCAAAACATCTGCCCAGGCCCTTCTAGCCTTTAGATCCTCAGATGAGAAATCGGATGTAAATCTGATAGGTCTGCCTTTATATGTTACTTGGCCTTTCCCCCTTGTGGCTTTAAATATTCTTTCTTTGTTCTGTAGATTTTGTGTTTTGATTATTATGTGCTAGGAGGATTTTCTTTTATGGTCCAATCTTGTGGGGAGCCGTGAAGCTGGAGAGGCATTCGCCATGGCGGGATGGCACTTACTTCCGCTGTTAACTCCTAGTGGACAACTGTTTGCGCATGTGCATGGAGTGAAAAGGACGCCATGTCACGGCCCATCCCGGGGCGTTACGTAGGGTAATGAGCGAACAGCCAATCATGAGCAGACACGCCACGCTGTGGGCAGATACGCCGCACTGTGGTTTATATAAGCAGTGCGGATTTTGGGCTCGACCCTTTTTCCCTATGGATGGAGACAATAAAACGTTGCTGCAGAAGGAACCTAGTGTGTCCGCGTGTCTTCTTGCTGGCAAGACAACCGCGCGGGCTACAGCTGGTGCCGAGAAACCTGGGACACCGTGAGAACCTTACAGCAGCTGGTAGGTTTCAGAACTGCAGGACAGAGTGAGCTCTGAGAGGCATGCTGCTTGATTTTAATTCCTCCGACCCTTTCTCAGGGTTAGAAAGCACAGCCAAAGCCACCGTAATCGTGCTAATGGCGCTTGTTATACATTCTTGCCTGGAAGATGAGAAATGCCCCGCCTCTGTGGCGTCGGGGGCACTTGAGGAGATACAAGATAGCATGTCACAAACAGAGGAGAAAATAAAAGCTAGCCAGAATAAAAGGGAGAGTGAAGATGAGGGAGTGGAGGCTAGCCAGGAGAAAGGGG